>NC_064627.1:691109327-691412720 GCF_023864275.1 Schistocerca cancellata | reverse complement strand
TTGTTGAAAAAATAATCGCCACATTTGCGAAAAAATAACCACAGTTCTGAATAGCGCTCCAAGAGTTCTTCAGAAAATCCTAATGACATTTCTTAGTGCAGATTATACTTTGAGATAATTAGAATAATGAGGGACCCGTGGCCACAATCGTATGAAGTTGGCACACGACTGTAGAGAAATATACATTCTTGGTTTGTTACAGTTATAGAATGCTCAGTTCTAAATTTAAATAGTTCTCCTACTCTGTTCTAAATTTAAATAGTGCTGCAAAATTTCGTAAAGAAAACATTTGTAAACGGGAAATTTTAAAGTAAAAAAAATTATCAATTTGCGAAAGTAAAATTGTGGCTACAGTTCTGAATAGCACCCCAAGAGTTCTACAGAAAATCTTAATGATATTTTTTGTGCAGGTAATAGTTTGAGAGAACTGACATAATGGGATCCAATTTTCACTACAGAGAATATACGAAATCGCACTAGAAAAACTTTGATGTAATTTCTTGTGAAGATAATCGTTTATAACTGCAATACCGTGTGACCCACTTCACTAACACAAAGCTTTTCGATCGGAAGCTTAGCTTTGGTGTCCTGGTTGTGATCGTTGCATGTAGGTACAAGTTGGCATACATCGTGTCGACCATCGTCATGTATCCGAGTGCTGACCCTAGCAATCAAACGGTAGTTGCCATTTTTCGTCTACTGATAGCATTGCATTACAGCAACTTTAATTTAATTGGCTAGCCTTTGTTACAATTAAAAAGGAGAGGCCTCCAGCGCTGCGATCGACTTTTTTAAACCTTCTATTCCGTGATGTAGTTTAAGATGCCATGTATCACGCACTCCAGCCATTCACCGTGGTGGGCTCGTTTTAGCGAGTAACTGACGGAAAAGTATTGGAATTTTGCATGGCACTCAATAGCGTTAAGAAAGCTGAAACGAATAGCGCGGTTGCGTGGCGTACAGTGACTAGGATAGCAGCGTCATATGCAGGAGGCTGTGGGTTAGAATCTCGCCAGGTGCAGTTAATTTTATTAATTTTTAAATCTGTATCGAAATGAGTTTGATCATTTTTATTCAATTAATTGATTTCAATGTAATTTTTTAATTCCATTCCTTTGTCACATACTTTTAATCATAATATCAACTTCATTTGTTCTCATTTTTCTTCCTATCATGCTTTCTCCATTTGATCTTTGTTCATGTGTTATTTTTATGTATTAATTACGATTTAATTTTTTTAGTTGCAACACCCAGTTTTTTGTCCGAATTATTGCGATCATCATATCAGTTTCTCATTTTACTTGAATTTCGTTTTGCTTATAAACCCGCCTTTCATTTAAGTTTTCATCTGCGTATAGTGCAATAGGTACTTAGGTTATGTTTTAAATGTCTGTATGACGATTACCGTACAAAAACTTGTCGATCTCGTACCAAAGTACATTTGTCTCACGCATTGCACGAATATAAACAATTATTTCGTCTTTCGCTGTTTAACTGATGGATCGGAGTTTTCAAATAATTCAATATTATGATAGGTAAATATAATTAATTTCATATTCACAAAAATTCCGACTGGAAAAAGATTGATATAAAGAAGAATGAAAAAATGAAAAAGTTCATACGGTGTTTAAAATCATCTGACAGAGGAATAGAAATAAAAAATTACATTTAACGAAGCTATCCACAACACCACGGAATCAGACTATGTAAACCGATTTTTTTAAAGCTATTGAGTGTCACACAAAGTTCTGAATTTTTTTCCCATATTACTCGCATACGAGGGCCCATCAGGGTGAATGGTTGCAGTATGTGATACACAAAATCTTAACCTACATCACCGTATAGATAGTTTAAAAAAGTCGATCGCAGCGCTGAGGACCTCTCTTTGTAAGAACCCCATTTGAAGATAACTGTCTCTATAATGTGCTTTCACGAAGTCCTGTTACTTCAGTGTTCGATACATACTGGGATTTTCCAGCATTTACCAAGACGTACGCTTTTTTTCATACAGAGGAGTTCAGATGCGATGCACAGTTCAATTCAGGCACCTTCTGTACCTTCATATGTTCATTGCCGGGATTGGAAAACAGAGCTACCGTCCAGGACTACTTATAATGCATCTGGCGATTTATTCAGAACATTTCAGTTGAAGATGGTGGTTCGCAAATACAGAGAAGACATTTCAAAATCCAGAGCACTTTTCTCCTCTTGCTTCGTAGTCACGGTAACTCTTGGTGTTGGCGAAGGCCAGTGGTGATAAAATCATTCCTCGCCACTGTGCGTAAAGATGCTACTTATTAGTATCCACTTCTTAGAACAGACTTTGATCTCTGAGTCGTAGCAAATACTTAAGTGTAATTGCAGGTCTAGTTGATAATTTATTTGGTAATTCTTGTTCAGTATTTGATAGGGAGAAAAACATGCGTTTTAGGTTAGTTGATAATTTATTTGGTAATTCTTGTTCAGTATTTGATAGGGAGAAAAACATGCGTTTTACGTCTTTCTTTCTGGACTTTTAAAGCTGTGGGTTAATATGTAGGTCTTTCTTTTTGGACTTTTAAAGCTTTGCGTTAATATTTATTTATTCATTTATTGTAGTAATGTTCTATTTATAAAATATGGAGTCTCCCAATTCCGTACCTTATAACAGACTCAAAGTAGGTGTCGTAAACTATTTGATGGAATCTGTTTCCCTAAGCTCTGGACTTATAAATATTTTATTTTGACTGTTCAGTGTACAGATATTTAATTTTGACTGTTTAGTGTATGTTTTATCTGTCATGTAAATCCATGTAGATCAGATGTTCTAATCAGTTCAGTATATTAGCGACTCTTCGGGGATTTTGTATTTCACTTCCAGTTCAAATGAAACTGAATTGGTTTCCTAATGTATAGAACATGAAGGAGTGGTTCATGCAGTATTATTCCTAACTGAAAATTCCTGTGATCTTTTGGGTCTTGTTCAGAGAGAATGAAGTTACTCAGAATTCAGTCGCAGTGTGATACGGCTACTGCAGTAATAAGCTTAAAAGGTCTCTCAAGATAGCGTTCTTACACCACTTGTCTCGACGTGTGGTGGTCACTACCACTCGACTGCCTTACTGCAGATCTTTGGAAGCCCGCCGCGACACGTGGGGAGCGGCCAGCCGCCGCGCGGATCGCTCTGTCTGTACGCTGTGGAGAGAGACGACGGCAACACCGCGGCGGCTGCCGTTAGCCCTGCCGTGGCCGGCGTGTGCCCGGTGTCAGCGGAGGGGGTAACAGCGGGGCGGGGGGCGGAAACCAGTCTGTTTCGCGGCGCATTTGCAAGTTGCTCGTCACTCAGCAAATCTGGGCATCGTGTCGAATGACACCCGCGCTACACATGGAATCAAATCATGCTTTAGTTGTGGTTACTTATGAAATTTTACAGCAAAATATGAGTATTGTACCGTTTGCATCAAAACTGAACATATACATCCCATTCACACAGAACTAGATTTCATTACTCCCCGTAAAGTTTGTCGAATTTAACTGCGTTTTCTGACACAGTTTTCTATAATCTCAATACTATACACATTTTCGGTTTTAGAAGTGAACTACTTTCACATCCGTACCATTTTTGCTCGCGCTGAGTGAAGCGAAGTAGGCGAGAAGCGAAGTAGGCGAAGAACAATCTGTGGGATGTGGAAAAAAGTCTGTCTCTCTGCAAAGACTGTTCAGTGATGGTTTTAAAATTAAAATCATACATTACCAGTCAAGGCCTTATTAATGTCCAACGCTAACCGCGTCTCGTTTCGTTATTTCATTCTTATTTTCAGTTGCTTTATCCTCCCAGGAAAAACGCAAAGAGTTCATGGGGACTCTCCAAAAGCATTGTGTTTAGTTGAATAAAACAGCAATTCAAGAAGTATGTGATAACATTAATTAATTTATTTTCCATACGGAAAACCTTGTGTTTTTACACTATTGTAGGTATTCCCACAAAAATATATGAAGTGGCAATGTCTGATCTCAGAGCTGTTTGGTTGTCGAGTTTGTTGGTAATAATAATTTTTAAAGCAAGCAATTCCTGATATTTGCAGACATAAAAGTAATACGTTGTACTGATAAATTTACTGTTCGTTGTTGAGTCAGTGGGTTACAATAATTTCTTCTGCTGCTGCATATCCACTGGTGGATGTTTGCGAACACATTTGCCCTGTCTTCTCTATCTCTGTTACCAGTATGTATCAAAGCCCCACGCATACCAGTTCACTGTCAGACGTTGCGGAGCCACGACAGTTCTCCTACGAATTCCTTTGTTGCCTTCAGGCTTATCCTCCATTATCACTTGAATAAAGTGATAACTTTCATTTCGAATCACATAACCTAAGTAAGCTGTTTTCCTACGTTTGATTGTGGTTAGCAGTTCTCGGTCTCTTTTTTTACTCAAAATTGCTTAATGAGTTTTCCTTGCTGTCCACGGTGTTTTCAGGATTTTATGATATAACCACACCTCGAATGCTTCCAACTAGTTCATAGTGTTTACTTTCAGCGTCCAACTTTTCACGCCATGCAAAAGTACCGGCTGTCCACGGTGTTTTCAGGATTTTATGATATAACCACACCTCGAATGCTTCCAACTAGTTCATAGTGTTTACTTTCAGCGTCCAACTTTTCACGCCATGCAAAAGTACCGGCCACACATAGCTCTCTATAAATCCAATTCTGAGATTTAGATCAAAGTCATTGCTTGTTAACATTTGGTTAAATTTCATGAACGCACTGCGGGCCTTCATTTCACATCTGAAGTCCATGTCGGAGACCAATTTTCGCATAACCACGTCCCTATTCTCACTTTCCATGAGTTGATTATTGTGCACTAATTCTACATTTTGATGTGCATTTTAATTGAGCGTGACTGACATAAATTTTGTCTTTTTGGTGTTGATACTGAGGCCCATAGTCCTACTATGCTCTGCCAATGCAATAAGGAGGTCGTTCATGTTATCAGCAATTAAGACTGCGTCATCTGCATATCTTATGTTGTTAATCCATACCCCATTTACTTCGATACTTATCTCACGGTCTTCAGGCTCCTCCTGGAATACATGTTCTGAGTACAGATTCTTTTTGCTTCTGTCACTTGACTGCCAATTTTAACCTCAGCTGTTTGATTCCAATAAAGATTTTCTATGCAGCGAATATTTTTTCCCCTCTAAGTCAAGTCTTCTCAAAATTTTTACAAGATTATGGTGTTGCACTGTTGTGAAAAGCTTTTCCGTAATCTGTGAAGCGCACAGTATTAACTCCTCCCTCTGAACGCAGCACTTCTGAACCAATACTTGAATTGCGACCCCATCGAAATCCAAAATGTGAAGATCCCATATTTCTTCACATTTCGCAGTGGTTCTAGGTTAATGATCTTCAGGAATATCTTTAGGGTATGGCTTATTAGGCTAATTAGTCTAATCTCCGCATTTTGTTACATTTCTCTTCTTGGGCAAGGGGATAAAGTGTGACATCAGCCATTTGTCTGAAAATTTTACCCGTATTATAAATCTTATTAAATACGTTTGGGAGAACTAAGAAACTGTTATCATTTTTTCAGCATTTCAACTGGTATTTGATCGGGACTGACTGCTTTCTTAGCTTTCGCCGTTCCTGTTTCTGTTCTGATTTAGACAATTGTAAAGGCAACATCTGCAAAAAGATGGTAATATGGTCGCTGCAAACCCAATAATTTAGAGTTGTATGTCTGATAAGTTCTACGTTCTTACTTTCTTTTTTTTAACCAAATAAACGTACGTAACACTGCATTCTGTATGAGATAAATGCTAAACAGCGCAGGGGTTGCCATTATGTCTTAAAGAGTGGCCCCCTGCACAAGTGTCTGGTTAGTTGATTCTCATGTCGAAGGAAGGCCAGAACACACCTCCTGTAGTAGGAATATACCTAGTAACGCCTTCTAGTTTTCAAACCAACCTTTTTACAATTATTTAATTTTACATTATTAAATTTTTTTCTGAGAGTCCTCATTTTCATGGCATTTAGTAAACACGAGATCGTTACAGAGATGCTCTCGAAAGACCTTTGGCAGATGCTACAAGCCAACATATTATTTCTTCCCATGTAAATCTCGCTAAATGACGATGATGGGAAGAACTACCTGCACAGCATTCGCAAATAGAACAGGAAACGATCCCCGTCACATAATGTAAAGTAGCTTGTGGATTACAAGAGGCATAGCAAACGGACCTTGGAAACGGCAAATAATTGGAATATATTTAGAGGATATAATTCTGATTTTCTTATGCTTGTGATTATAGTGTTTTGGATAAGCACGTGGGTGATTATTGTTACTGGATCAGTGTTCACTCTGTCTGCTTGCCGGGGGGTCTCATCCGAGATGTGGAGGAGGCCCTGCCGGCGGCGATAGAGAGCACTGGGTGCACCCGACTGCAAATTGTTGCTCATGTCGGCACCAATGACTCCTGCCGTCTGGGTTCAGAGGTCATCCTCAGTTCGTACAGGAGGTTGGCGGAATTGGTGAAGGCGGAAAGCCTCGCTCGCGGGGTGGAATCAGAGCTAACTATTTGTAGTATCGTTCCCAGAACTGATCGCGGTCCTCTGGTTTGGAGCCGAGTGGAAGGCTTAAACCAGAGGCTTAGACGGTTCTGCGGAGATCTGGGGTGCAAATTTCTCGACCTCCGCTATCGGGTGGAGAAATGTAGGGTCCCCCTGAATAGGTCAGGCGTGCACTACACGCCAGAAGCGGCTACAAGGGTAGCGGAGTACGTGTGGAGTGCACATGGGGGTTTTTTAGGTTAGAGAATTCCCTCCCTAGGCCCGACAAGACGCCTCCTGAGACGCGGCAAGGTAGGAGTAGGCAAAATGCAACAGGGAATAACAATATTAATGTGCTAATAGTAAACTGCAGGAGCGTCTACAGAAAGGTCCCAGAACTGCTCTCATTAATAAACGGTCACAACGCCCATATAGTACTAGGGACAGAAAGTTGGCTGCAACCAGACGTAAACAGTAATGAAATCCTAAACTCAGATTGGAATGTATACCGCAGAGACAGGCTGGACAGTGAAGGGGGAGGCGTGTTTATAGCGATGAGAAGTGCAATAGTATCGAAGGAAATTGACGGAGGTCCGAAATGTGAAATAATTTGGGTGAAGGTCACGGTTAAAGCAGGCTCAGACATGGTAATTGGATGTCTCTATAGCCCCCTGGCTCAGCAGCTGTTGTGGCTGAGCACCTGAAGGATAATTTGGAAAATATTTCGAGTAGATTTCCCCAACATGTTATAGTTCTGGGTGGAGATTTTAATTTGCCGGATATAGACTGGGAGACTCAGACGTTCATAACGGGTGGCAGGGACAAAGAATCCAGTGAATTTTTTTAAGTGCTTTATCTGAAAACTACCTGGAGCAGTTAAACAGAGAACCGACTCGTGGCGATAACATATTAGACCTTCTGGTGACAAACAGACCCGAACTATTTGAAACAGTTAACGCAGAACAGGGAATCAGCGTTCATAAAGCGGTTACTGCATCGATGATTTCAGCCGTAAATAGAAATATTAAAAAAGGTAGGAAGATTTTTCTGTTAAGCAAAAGTGACAAAAAGCAGATTACAGAGTACTTGACGGCTCAACACAAAAGTTTTGTCTCAAGTACAGATAGTGTTGAGGATCAGTGGACAAAGTTCAAAACCATCGTACAATATGCGTTAGATGAGTATGTGCCAAGCAAGATCGTAAGAGATGGAAAAGAGCCACCGTGGTACAGCAACCGAGTTAGAAACTTGCTACGGCAGCAAAGGGAACTTCGCAGCAAACATAAACATAGCCAAAGCCTTGCAGACAAACAAAAATTACGCGAAGCGAAATGTAGTGTGAGGAGGGCTATGCGAGAGGCGTTCAATGAATTCGAAAGTAAAGTTCTATGTACTGACTTGGCAGAAAATCCTAAGAAATTTTGGTCTTATGTCAAAGCGGTAGGTGGATCAAAACAAAATGTCCAGATACTCTGTGACCAAAATGATACTGAAACAGAGGATGACATACTTAAGGCCGAAATGCTAAATGTCTTTTTCCAAAGCTGTTTCACAGAGGAAGACTGCACTGTAGTTCCTTCTCTAGATTGCCGCGCAGGTGACAAAATGGTAGATATAGAGGAATAGAGAAACAATTAAAATCGCTCAAAAGAGGAAAGGCCTCTGGACCTGATGGGATACCAGTTCAATTTTACACAGAGTACGCGAAGGAACTTGCCCCCCTTCTTGCAGCGGTGTACCGTAGGTCTCGCGTAGCGTTCCAAAAGATTGGAAAAGGGCACAGGTCATCCCCGTTTTCAAGAAGGGACGTCGAACACATGTGCAGAACTATCGATCTATATCTCTAACGTCGATCAGTTGTAGAGTTTTGGAACACGTATTGTGTTCGAGTATAATGACTTTTCTGGAGACTAGAAATCTACTCTTTAGGAATCAGCATGGGTTTCGAAAAAGACGGTCATGTGAAACCCAGCTCGCGCTATTCATCCACGAGACTCAGAGGGCCATAGACACGGGTTCACAGGTAGATGCCGTGTTTCTTGACTTCCGCAAGGCGTTCGATACAGTTCCCCACAGTCGTTTAATGAACAAAGTAAGGGCATATGGACTATCAGACCAATTGTGTGATTGGATTGAGGAGTTCCTAGATAACAGGACGCAGCATGTCATTCTCAATGGAGAGAAGTCTTCCGAAGTAAGAGTGATTTCAGGTGTGCCGCAGGGGAGTGTCATAGGACCGTTGCTATTCACAATATACATAAATGACCTTGTGGATGACATCGGAAGTTCACTGAGGCTTTTTGCAGATGATGCTGTGGTGTATCGAGAGGTTGTAACAATGGAAAATTGTACTGAAATGCAGGAGGATCTGCAGCGAATTGATGCATGGTGCAGGGAATGGCAATTCAATCTCAATGTAGACAAGTGTAAAGTGCTGCGAATACATAGAAAGAAAGATCCCTTAGCATTTAGCTACAAAATAGCAGGTCAGCAACTGGAAGCAGTTAATTCCATAAATTATCTGGGAGTACGCATTAGGAGTGATTTCAAATGGAATGATCATATAAAGTTGATCGTCGGTAAACAGATGCCAGACTGAATTCATTGGAAGAATCCTAAGGAAATGCAATCCGAAAACAAAGGAAATAGGTTACAGTACGCTTGTTCGCCCACTGCTTGAATACTGCTCAGCAGTGTTGGATCCGTACCAGATAGGGTTGATAGAAGAGATAGAGAAGATCCAGCGGAGAGCAGCGCGCTTCGTTACAGGATCATTTAGTAATCGCGAAAGCGTTACGGAGATCATAGATAAACTGCAGTGGAAGACTCTGCATGAGAGACGCTCAGTAGCTCGGTACGGGCTTTTGTTAAAGTTTCGAGAACATACCTTCACCGAAGAGTCAAGCAGTATATTGCTCCCTCCTACGTATATCCCGCGAAGAGACCATGAGGATAAAATCACCTACGTATATCCCGCGAAGAGACCATGAGGATAAAATCAGAGAGATTAGAGCCCACACAAAAGCATACCGACAATCCTTCTTTCCACGAACAATACGAGACTGGAATAGAAGGGAGCACCGATTGAGGTACTCAAGGTACCCTCCGCCACACACCGTCAGGTGGCTTGCGGAGTATGGATATAGATGTAGCATAGGCATTTGAGATTTAGAAACATTAGTGCATGGAAGATATTTCGCATATTTGACGGCAAGACTGCTGCAGATGACACCGTAAGGTCATTGTATGTCAGATCGCCTAATTTCGGAACATTTTCTGCTTGATCCACATGGATTTCGATGAAATTTTAAGTAAACATTTGCACATGTCCTCAATGAACATTTAAAAGTTTGCCGTTCATCGAAGCAATACTGGCCGAGATTAGTTACTTGTTTGCCTCCAAGCGCGCCTTGGCGTAGGGCTAGAGTGAATTTGTTGCTACTTCGAGGCTCTGTTTTGTTTGAAGACATGAAATGTCGCCATCTTGTACAGCTTAATGCAGTCCTTCACAAAAATAACAAAAAGGACTGCTCGGACATTATTCAACCAGAAAACTTTAGGCAAAATCACCCGAAAAAATTCCTATATATCAGGGGCTAAAGGTATGACGAACGTGAAACTTTGCAGTGAAGTTTGCAAAAGGCTTGTGCCCACTAACAAATAATTTAAGTAAGCACTTGCTGTGGTGTTGACATTAGACCAAAAACTTGCTCAAGTTTGTGTCTTCAAGTCACTGGGAAAGTTCATTTCAGGAACTCCCCGCGAATACTTGTTACAGAGGTGCAGTTATTCTTAAAAACCAGAGCAGAATCGTGACGGAACACACAAATAAAAACAGAAAAAAATGTTAGAGAAATATATATTGATGTTACCAAGAAACACTATTCAGTTGATTAAAATCAGAGGACTTCACTTGGATTAAAAACTTTAAGAATATCGTTTGCAAATTTCGAACGAGTTTTTGTCTAGTTTGTAATCAAGTACTCGACTACACGAAAGAAAATTGAGGTGCGGTATCTCACCAAGAGGTGACCATTTCATTACTCTCCGATTTTTGCAAGCAATATTTTCTACCTTTATCACAAATACAATGCATTGATGTTTACAGCACCTTTCAAAAATCAGCTAAAATTTAATGACGTCTGTACAGCCGTTCTGCTTTACGTTCCGGTGAAACAAATTGATTGGTAAACTCATTTCGCAGTTCCTTGACTGGTGGTATCAATTATGTGTGTAAAATTTACTTCTGTAAATTTGAGAAGTACCCCGAAAAGACAAATCCGGCAAGTACCTGCAGCAAGATGCAAGAAACTAGAATGAATAGCACCCAATAGCCGAGTGAGCGCTGCTTTCAAACTTCCTTACAAATTAAAACTGTGTGGCGGGACACGAATCTGGAAACCCGACCTGGCACACAGTTCTAATTTGTCAGAAAGTTTCATGCAAGAAACTGTTTCCGCTAAGTTGCATACTTCTTCAATTTGACGTAACTAGTAATCGAAGATTCGGAGGGGGTGGGTGTGGTTTGCAGATACCATCGTTCGTAAATATTCCACTCAGTTCTGTGATTGTATGGATAATGCGCCAAACCACAGCAGAAAGTTCGACAGAATGCCTAATAAATACCATTTCATGATTACAATGTTAAGAATGGTTGCAAGATGAGGAAAGAAAAGTGCGACGACTCAATGAGGAAGGCCGAACTGTTATCCACATAAAAAAAACAGCCTTGAAAGTGCAGGTCGTGAGCAAAATCGCAGAGCAGAAGCCACTAAGTACGCGTTTACCGCCCTACAACTGCTATCTAAATCATATAGAATTGGCATAGGCCAAAATAAAACACAATTTCAAGGCGAACATTGTCGCTGGTGACATGTCGAACGAAAGATTGCAGAAACTTCCTAATGTTGCTTTCCTTTCAGTTACTGCACAGGACTGGCAAGGTTATTGCAGGAATCTGCAGCAGCTGGAGCAAGAGTACGGGACACTAGATGGAATAATCGAAGTGGCCATCAATGAAGTTATTATTAGTACCATGCCTTCAAGCGGTGATGATGATGATGACCTTGAAGAAGAAAAAAACAACCAACACTGTTCTTTAGTGATCATCATTTTGACTGTTCTTTCAGGTATTTAATGATACTTTGTAAACATTGCTGTCTGCGTTCGTGCGAACAGATTCCAAAATCAGTTTTTTACTTTCGAGTCAAAGTGTCCTGTAAGTCGCACATTCATCTGCATTCACTTTTCATTTTTTCGATACACAAGTTATAGGTAAAACTCTCGAGCAGGAATATCAACAAATTAGGCGATTTCCGATCCAGAAGTGTCACTTAAGCGGGCAATGCTCCTCGACTGTCGCAACGATTTCGTGTTGAGCGCAAAACACGGGTAGTGCCAACACTGTTGCAAGAAGTTCTATTTATGTACCTCTTTCCACTACTGAATAAATTAAGTGCAAATTTGAAGATTTTGTAAGAAAATAAAAAATGCGGTATTTTCTACATGATTAGAAAAAAATTATGTTCTATACAACTTTCCAAATTGGGCTCATTAGAAAGACCACGGTTTTAACAACAAAAAAGTGTATTCCATTATCCAACGCGGGCTAACAGTGCCAGACTATTTGAATCAGAAGTTGGCGCGAAAATCGCGTCACGAAAAAATGTTGAACTCCGGATCATCGTTGCCAACCCCAGAAGATAAAATTATGGCATTTTGTATTTAAAATTATCGTTTTTTATCTAAAATTATCGTATATTGATAATCCTAAAAAACAAAAACAGTAATGCTGATAATATGACGTACACAATATTTGTTTTCGATCGCGAATGGCAAAGTCTTCTCATCTTTTAAAATTTTTATCCATAAAACCTCCTAATTACGAACCATAACGTCTCTAATCGCGATGCTAAGTACTAAAAATACGTTCAGAACCAGATAAACTCGGAAGTGTCCAAAGCATCACAGATTTTATGCAAGGAAAATTCGCTAACCCCGATCGAAAAGTAGCACTGTGTACGTAATATAATTAAAAATAATAATATAATTAAACTCACCCTAATAAGCATCGTCGTCGAACTCCACATCGGCGAAATCGGCGTCACATCCCGATGAGATTCCTTCTTGTTAGCATAAATGTTCGTCGTGTTCATTGATGCAGTCATTGTACTGGTTGGTTTGAACTGTACACAATTCTTCATACGCTGGGAAGTGAGCATTACTGCGCTGACTGTACCCGAATGTAACTTATTTCACAATTGTGTCTTCACTAGGTTCATTTTTGAAAAGACCCGCTCACAATCAGCACTAGAATGTGGTAAAACTAATATATCTAGCACAAAGATTCCTATTTGGAGGAACTCTTGGTTACCATGAAGGTCCCTAGCGCTCTTTATGAACACACAAAATTCGTCCACCTTTGTAGACCATAGATTTTCGGGAAATTCTGCATGTGGCAATGCTCTCCACTGATCATCAATCATTTGCAGAAGCCTTTTGTCTTTTGGAGAAATACTCTGAACCGACTTTATAGGCCGGCCGCAGTGGCCGGGCGGTTCTAGGCGCTTCAGCCTGTAACCGCGCGACCGCTACAGTCGCAGGTTCGAATCCTGCCTCGGGCATGGATGTGTGTGATGTCCTTAGGTTAGTTCTAAGTTCTAGGGGACTGATGACCTCAGATGTTAAGTTCCATAGTGCTCAAAGCCATTTGAACCATTTTTTGAACCGACTTTATAAGTGGAACAAGCGTTGACGGCCTTGCAGCACTTTTTGACAATGCTATTTCTGCTGTTAACCAACTCAACATTTTTAGAACAGAATTGTTGACAACATACCGCTTTTTTATCTCACAACAAGATACTATAAGAAACTATTGCACTCTGTAGTAGAAATCAGTCACTTTAGATTTTTGTGAGATGTTTTCAGATTGGCTCATGAAATCCATCACACCTACACCAAAATACATTTGCGTATAATGCACAAGTTGGGCTGGGTTTGCTGGATCTGTGTCTGTCAAATCAGTTTTATTGATATAATCAGGAGACACATAGCAGAGAAGGATTTCTTTGTACGTTTTGCACATTCTATCATGCAAAGAGCAAATTACTAATTTCTCGCTTTGAAAATATTGATTCAGAGACACAAATTTCGGTAGAATCCACTCGAGAAATATAAAATATACACGTACAAAGTTGTCCCTGAATGCCTTTGCTAACTGTTCAGCTGCATACAGTCTTTCTTCTTCCCACTTGCAAGTGTAAAATAATTGCAATGCATTCCATTGTTCTAGAATACGTGAAACAACAGTTAACAAAGATAACAATCTTGTTTGAGACGGATGCAGTATCTTGTGAGGTTCGACATTACAAAACTGTTGGAATTCCACAAACTGGGCTATTCTTTTTGAACTATGCTTAAAGAATGAATATGTATCCCTTGCCGTGTCTTCACATAGTCTTGGTAATTGTTTGCAAGTCTCACTTGCACATAGGTGCAATGAATGACATATACATTTCTGTATAAAAATACCAGGAAAATCTCTAATTATTCGACTAGCAACAGAATTATCTTTCCCCATCACTGTGTTGCACCCATCCGAAGCAAATCCTACTAAATTTTCAGGAGGAATATTATTTACTGACAAGGTTTTACGTACGAGATCGTACAAACGATTAGCAGTGGCACCTTCATGAGCGGCCTCTGCATTTTTCTCGTCAAACAGCTGTAACAACTGCCAAAATTTAGTATGTACTTTGGAGCTATCTTCATCAAAATACCGCACACAAATACACAAATTTTTCGTAGCGGAAATGTCGCTAGATTCATCAATTATGAAACTGAACTTTTGTCTCCGTAAAACATCATTCAGTTCATCCAAATGACATTTACCTATGACATTCTTTATCATCCCCGTGGCTTTTGTTCTACCCAACTGCAAGTTCTAGTCAAGTTTCTTTTGTAGAGGCCCGACACATTTTACGGTACTTACGTGTTTTTTTTCCCTCCAGCGTGATTTTTCACTACAGTCAACTCAGCACTGAATTCACATCTACAAATTTTACACCGAGCTTTATATGCATCATCACTAACAGGTTGTAGCCAATCCTTGAAAATTAAATCAGTCAACAATTCCTTTCTGAATTTTTGTTTCAAACGTTCTAATTTCAACTCACTACGCAGCCTCAATTTCTTCTGTGGCGTCCGCGGAGAATCCACATCACTGTTGTCACTTTCCATTATTTATATTTGAATACACTACTACAGTATTTATTTAAAGAACACCACACTTTAATTTCCCTTAAGAACAAAAAATTAATATTCTTTTAAGAGCACAAACCTCCCCCCAAGAACCATGGACCTTGCCGTTGGTGGGGAGGCTTGCGTTCCTCAGCGATACACATAGCCGTACCATAGGTGCAACCACAACGGAGGGGTATCTGTTGAGAGGCCAGACAAACGTGTGGTTCCTGAAGAGGGGCAGCAACCTTTTCAGTAGTTGCAGAGGCAACAGTCTGGATAATTGACTGATCTGGCCTTGTAACAATAACCAAAACGGCCTTGCTGTGCTGGTACTGCGAACGGCTGAAAGCAAGGAGAAACTACAGCCGTAATTTTTCCCGAGGGCATGCAGCTTTACTGTAAGATTAAATGGTGATGGCGTCCTCTTGGGTAAAATATTTCAGAGGTAAAATAGTCCCCCATTCGGATCTCCGGGCGGGGACTACTCAAGAGGACGTCGTTATCAGGAGAAAGAAAACTGGCGTTCTACGGATCGGAGCGTGGAATGTCAGATCCGTTAATCGGGAAGGTAGGTCAGAAAATTTAAAAAGGGAATGGATAGGTTAAAGTTAGATATAGTGGGAATTAGTGAAGTTCGGTGGCAGCAGGAATAAGACTCCTGGTCAGGTGAATACAGGGTTATAAATACAAAAGAGGGGTAATGTAGGAGTCGGTTTAATAATGAATAAAAAAATAGGAGTGCGGGTAAGCTACTACAAACAGCATAGTGAACGCATTATTGTGGCCAAGATAGACACGAAGCCCACGCCTACTACAGTAGTACAAGTTTATATGCCAACTAGTTCTGCAGATGACGAAGTAATTGAAGAAATGTATGATGAAATAAAAGAAATTATTCAGATAGTGAAGGGAGACGAAAATTTAATAGTCATGGGTGACTGGAATTCAGTAGTAGGAAAAGGGAGAGAAGTAAACGTAGTAGGTGAATATGGACTGGGGCTAAGAAATGAAAGAGGAAGCCGCCTGATAGAATTTTGCACAGAGCACAACTTAATCATAGTTAACACTTGGTTCAAGAATCATAAAAGAAGGTTGTATACATGGAAGAAGCCTGGAGATACTGACAGGTTTCAGATAGATTACATAATGGTAAGACAGAGATTTAGGAACCAGGTTTTAAATTGTAAGACATTTCCAGGAGCAGATGTGGACTCTGACCACAATCCATTGGTTATGAACTGTAGATTAAAACTGAAGAAACTGCAAAAAAAGTGGGTATTTAAGGAGATGGAACCTAGATAAACTGAAAGAACCAGAGGTTGTACAGAGTTTCAGGGAGAGCATAAGGGAACAATCGACAGGAATGGGGGAAAGAAATACAGTAGAAGAGGAATGGTAGCTCTGAGGGATGAAGTAGTGAAGGCAGCAGAGGACCTAGTAGGTAAAAAGACGAGGGCTAGTAGAAATCCTTGGGTAACAGAAGATATACTGAATTTAATGGATGAAAGGAGCAAATATAAAAATGCAGTAAATGAAGCAGGCTAAAGGGAATACAAACGTCTCAAAAACGAGATCGATAGGAAGTGCAAAATGGCTAAGCAGGGATGGCTAGAGCACAAATGTAAGGATGTAGAGGCTTATCTCACTAGGGGTAAGATAGATACTGCCTACAGGAAAATTAAAGAGACCTTTAGAGAACAGAGAACCACTTGTATGAATATCAAGAGCTCAGATGGAAACCCAGTTCTAAGCAAAGAAGGGAAAGCAGAAAGGTGGAGGGAGTATATAGAGGGCCTATACAAGGGCAATGTACTTGAGGGCAATATTATGGAAATGGAAGAGGATGTAGATGAAGATGAAATGGGAGATATGATACTGCGTGAAGAGTTTGACAGAGCACTGAAAGACCTAAGTCAAAACAAGACCCCGGGAGTAGACATCATTCCATTAGAACTACTGACGCCCTCGGGAGAGCCAGTCCTGACAAAACTCTACTATCTGGTGAGCAAGATGTATGAGACAGGCGAAATACCCTTAGACTTCAAGAAGAATATAATAATTCCGATCCCAAAGAAAGCAGGTGCTGACAGATGTGAAAATTACCGAACGATCAGTTTAATAAGTCACGGATGCAAAATACTAACGCGTACTCTCTACAGACGAATGGAAAAACTGGTAGAAGCCGACATCGGGGAAGATCAGTTTGGATTCCGTAGAAATGTTGGAACACGTGAGGCAATACTGACCCTACGACTTATCTTAGAAGCTAGATTAAGAAAAGGCAAACCTACGTTCCTAGCATTTGTAGACTTAGAGAAAGCTTTTGACAATGTTGACTGGAATATTCTCTTTCAAATTCTGAAGATGGCAGGGGTAAAATACATGGAGCGAAAGGCTATTTACAATTTGTACAGAAACCAGATGGCAGTGATAAGAGTCGAGGGACATGAAAGGGAAGCAGTGGTTGGGAAGGGAGTAAGACAGGGTTGTAGCCTATCTCCGATGTTATTCACTCTGTATATTGAGCAAGCAGTAAAGGAAACAAAAGAAAAATTCGGAGTAGGAATTAAAATCCATGGAGAAGAAATAAAAACTTTGAAGTTCTCCGATGACATTGTAATTCTGTCAGAGACAGCAAAGGACTTGGAAGAGCAGTTGAACGGAATGGACAGTGTCATGAAAGGAGGGTATAAGATGAACATCAACAAAAGCAAAACGAGGATAATGGAATGTGGTCGTATTAAGTCGGGTGATGCTGAGGGAATTAGATTAGGAAATGAGACAGTTAAAGTAGTAAAGGAGTTTTGCTATTTGGGGAGCAAAATAACTGATGATGGTCGAAGTAGAGAGGATATAAAATGTAGACTGGCAATGGCAAGGAAAGCGTTTCTGAAGAAGAGAAATTTAACATCGAGTATAGATTTAAGTGTCAGGAAGTCGTTTCTGGAAGTATTTGTATGGAGTGTAGCCATGTATGGAAGTGAAACATGGATGATAAATAGTTTGGACAAGAAGAGAATAGAAGCTTTCGAAATGTGGTGCTACAGAAGAATGCTGAAGATTAGATGGGTAGACCATGTAACTAATGAGGAGGTATTGAATAGGATTGAGGAGAAGTTTGTGGCACAGCTTAACTAGAAGAAGGAATCGGTTGGTAGGACATGCTCTGAGGCATCAAGGGATCACCAATTTAGTATTGGAGGGCAGCGTGGAGGGTAAAAATCGTAGAGGGAGACAAAGAGATGAATGCATTAAACAGATTCAGAAGGATGTAGGTTGCAGTAGGTACTGGGAGATGATGAACCTTGCACAGGATAGAGTAGCATGGAGAGCTGCATCAAACCAGTCTCAGGACTGAAGACCACAACAACAACAAAGCACAAAGACAACTACCTGTGCATTCAAGTCCCAATTTCACCAGCAACTGATGACGATGGCCTAGCCCTAATAGCCCATATTGTTGTGAAACAATATTTGTTAGGTGGTAAGGGTATTCCCCGGAAGCGAATATACAGTGTTAAGAGTCGTTGGACTGTTGTGAGGAGTGGACGAGAGAAAAAGAGGAAATTGCTTATATTGAATGGAGTATGGACTTAAATATATCAAAACAAATTATTAACGTATGACACTACTACAAGCATCAATTTATTTTCATTTTAAATCTTGACAAAAATTATCGTAGATTCCGCAATTATCAGCAATGTACTATACTATATCGTGTTCACTTTGTAATTATCGTATATCGCGATAATTTATCGTATGGTTGGCAACGCTGCTCCGTATTCTTTTACCTCGTAGAGTAAATGCATGGTGAACATGAAACTTAATACGCAATAGCTGGGCAGCACAAGGATGTGGACTACAAAAATTCACACACCTGTTATTGTCCAGTAGTCGACGAATACGGTGATAAGATGACGATTTTTGTGGAAATATGTAAACAGAATATATTCGACACTTCTTTTATAAATGCCGTTCTTAATTTAAGCTGCAAAACCAGTCTCTTTCGAAACGACGTATTGAAGCCCATAAATTGAGGCATAGTAAGCGGAAATATCGCACTGCGAATAAAGTTTTAACTTTGGCTTTTTATATCTCGTTGATTAAAGGCATAGTAAACATCAAACTTTGGACTCAACTACTTAGCAACATAGGCCTACGGTTTTCCAACATAAAATTGTCATTCACGTACGGGTACTGCTATATCTCGGCCAGTATTGCTTCGACGAATGTTAAGTTTTAACCAATGTTCATCAGGGACATGTGCAAGTGTTCACATAAAATTTCAACGAAACCTCAGTGATTGTCCAGCGGGGAGGACTAGGTGAGTTGATGTGGAATTGATCCCTTAAAATGGTTCAAATGGCTCTGAGCACTATGGGACTTAACATCTATGGTCATCAGTCCCCTAGAACTTAGAACTACTTAAACTTAACTAACCTAAGGACATCACACGACACCCAGTCATCACGAGGCAGAGAAAATCCCTGACCCCGCCGGGAATCGAACCCGGGAACCCGGGCGCGGGAAGCGAGAACGCTACCGCACGACCACGAGCTGCGGACTTGATCCCTTATATAGGCCTACAGTATATAATTGGAAACCTGTCACTCCATTGATTTTATTGTGGTATTAGTGACAGATAATCGTGAAATTAATGCTTTTAGGTTCACAGAGATATGTACATGAAGAAATTGTCACCTTTGTCGCAAAAAGTTGTAAGCACTGACGTCAAGTCTGTCTGAACGCCCACTGCCGACTAAATAATGCCGTTCGTAGCAGGCATTTGCTGGCCTTGTTGTCGTGACTGCATTGTTGTGTAATACTGTGTCGCGTAGTGACAGTGAAACTACTGTAATTACAAAGACGAATAACGGAGTGGCAGCTAGCAAATCAGCGGCGGGCCACGATCAGCCGATCTTGTGCCCTCGTAAGATCTCGTTCTGGACATTCGATTGGGATATTTGGCGCAGGATTCCGAATGCGTAAAACAGATGTATGAAGGTTCGTTTTACACAGTACACTCACTATCGTTAACTGGCAAGACGTTTCTCAGGTAAGCGAAATGTAAGGGAACTCAAATCACCAATGTTCCCATACATGGTAAATAGTTGCGGTGTTCAGGTCAGCCTTTCGATGGAGTATGCCTACTTATTTGCTTTTCGTCCTAGAGCAATGTTATAATAAGAGGTGTCGTTTTCCTCAACAAGGAGAGCCAGTGTTGGCAATTAACAAGAATGAATTAAAAAAAAATTACCTTATAAATTTGTTTTGTGCACACAAAATTATAATTATTCCTGTATGATCCAAACATAGAAAAACTCAATTAGTCGTAGCAATACCGGCAGTCGCGAGTGCATAAAGCCTTCCACCTCTTTCCTGCTTATCCATAATGTACAGGGGGAAAAATTATTTATTTGGACAATGTTGTCTCAACAGTGCAGGAGGTACGCAACTCTCAATCCTAGTCTCTATTTTCGACTGCATTGTGGTTGTAAAGCAAATGCAGCGACAGCACCCCTGTCATGTGTTGCACTACAGTCAATAAGCGGCTGTTGGAGCGCGCTCGTGTGGATATTCTAGGTTACATGAACTTATCATTAACCCCAGCGACCAGTAACGTGTAGAGCCCGGAAGGATGAATAGATAACCCATATTAATAACAAATAATTAGTGGTTCTTGCAGGTCGCTTGACCAAAGGAGTGGCTACGGTAACGTCTCACTTTGTTGTTGTTGTATTCAATCTGAAGACTGGCCTGATGCATCTCTCCATGCTACTATGTCCTGTGCAAACCTGTTGATCTCCAAATAACTTCTGCAACTTAGATCCTTCTGAACCTGCTTACTGTATTCGTTTCTTGGTCTCCTCCTAAGTTATTTACCCCCACACTTCCCTCCAACACTAGATTGACGATCCCTTGATGTCTCCTGTGAACCGATCCTTTCTTCTAGTTAACTTGTGCCACAGATTTCTCTCTCTCCAATTCTATTCAGTGCCCCCTCATTAGTTATATAATCTACCTATCTTAACTTCAACACTTTTCTGTAGCAGTACATTTCAAAAGCTTCTGTTCCCTTCTTGTCTAAACTGTATGTCGTCCATGTTTCACTTCCATTCATGGCTAAACTCCTCACAAACACTTCCAGAAAAGACTTCCTAGCACTTAAATCTACATTCGACGTTAACAAATTTATCTTCTTCAGAAACGCTTTTCTTGCCATCGCGAGTCCGCATTTTATACCCTTTCTTCTTCCACAATTATCAGTCATTTTACTGCCCAAATAGCAAAGCTATATAGTACTTAAATTGTCTCATTTCCTAATGTCAATCCCTAAGCATGACGTGATTTAATTACACTACATTCATTTATCATTGTTTTGCTTTTGTTGTTCATCTTACATACACCTTTCAAAGCACTGTCGGTTCTGTTCAGTTGCTCTTCCAAGTCCTTTGCTGTCTCTGACAGAATTACAATGTCATCGGCAAACCTCAAAGTTTTTATTTCTTCTCCCTGAACTTTAATTCCTGCACCAAATCTTTCTTTTGAATGCTTTACTGCCTGCTCAGTGTACAGATTGAATAACATAAGGAATAGGCTCTAACCCTGACTCATTCTCTTCTCAACGACTGCTTCCCTTTCATGCCTCTCGACTCTCTATAACTGCCATCTGGTTTCTGTACAAGTTGCAAGTGGGCTCTCGCTCCCTGTATTTTACCCATGCTGATTTCACAAATACATTGTCCAGTCACATTAATGTGACCACCTGTCAAAAACCTGAAAAACAGCCTGTTGCAGCGTGAACCGCTGCGAGACGTGTAGGGAGGTAGTCAGAGAACTTCTGGGGGAGGGGGGACTAACAAGGACGTGGAGCCGAGCCGACTCCACTACCGTGACCGGCTGTGCCAAGTTTCTCCCGTGGCGCAAAGAGCGCGATTGAAGTGGCCCCCTTATATTCTCGATTGGTTTTAAATCCGGGGAGTATGGTGGCTAGGTGATTATGGTGAACTAATCCTGGTGCTGCCCGCATCTCGTGGTCGTGCGGTAGCGTTCTCGCTTCCCACGCTCGGATTCCCGGGTTCGATTCCCGGCGGGGTCAGGGATTTTCTCTGCCTCGTGATGGCTGGGTGTTGTGTGCTGTCCTTAGGTTAGTTAGGTTTAAGTAGTTCTAAGTTCTAGGGGACTGATGACCATAGATGTTAAGTCCCATAGTGCTCAGAGCCATTTTTAATCCTGGTGCTCTTTCAACCACGCACATATACTGCGAGCTGTGTGACACATTGCATCCTGCTTGTAGATGCCATCGTGCCTAGCAAACACAAACTACGTGCGGGGGTGTACATTGTCCCCAGGGATAGATGCATGCTAGCGTTGATGCATTGTGCCTCCTAGAACGATGAGATCACCCAGGGAATGCCCTCCTGCAGCCTGTGCCCTTCGCTTGCAGACGTTTCACACGCTACCGGCTATATATTTGATGGAGCATCAAACGTGATCCATCTGAAAAGACCGCCTGTCGCAACTCAGTTAAGTCCAGTCGCGGGATTGGCGTGCCAGTTCCAGCCTTCGTCGTAGATGAACAGCAGTGAGCATGGCTCCACTGTTCATAGCCCCTTGGTTCATCTTGGCGGTCAGTCGCCCAACAGTTGTTTGTCTGTTCGCCCATACACATCTTAGTAGCCGTCGTTCACCGATGGCATCCATGACCCTTGGCGCACCACTGTTCCCTCGGCGCTGCTTCTGGATAACGGTACGCTGTAAGCACGGCGGTGCGCGAACAGTTAACAGATTGAGCCGTTTCGGAAATGCTTCCACCCTTGGCCCGAAAACTAGTGATAGTGCCCTTTTGGACGTCAGATAAACCGCTCCGTTTCCGCATTGCGACAACGAATGCACTGTTTTTCGCCCCCCCCCCCCCCTTGGCACGATTTGTGTGTACCCTCCACTGCCAGTTCAGCCACCTACCGTCTGTGTGTGTGTGGGGTGGGGGGAGGGGGGACGTCGAACTTACGCAGTGGTCACATTAATGTAACTGGACCGTACAGAAAGAGCACATGAAAGCTGACTGAAACCAGCAATAAAACAGTACACATTGAGTGGAACATGTGTCACAAGGCTAGCCTGGACGTCTACGATGCCTGTATTCATTGCCTTAAACCATGTGATCACACCTTGTGAGATTATTACCAGTTACGAATGCGAAATAATTTGAATGAAGATAAATATCAGATCTGAGTCCAGCATCGTAGTCGATTGCTGCGGTAGGTCATCTCTGTCTCTGGTGCCTTAGTGACAGGATGACTCAGCAAAAGCGTGCTTATAATCGGTCATGCTGTAGTAACAACGAGATTTGTGCTTAACCAGTAGAGACTGCCAGAAAGTGTGCTTAAAACAGCCAGCAGTGTAAGGATTTCGTTTGATGTTTTACTGAACATGCTTTCCGAAATTTATTTTGAGAACGAATATACTAGGGTCGCGTCGTAATCTCCAGGTAACAGAAGAACCCACGCTTTTACCAGAGTCAGTTAACGCATTGGAGGTTACCGCCAACCATAAGCCTGCCTTAGCGTCAGTGACTACTGCCGTTGAAAGGAACATGTTAATAAATGTAGGAAAATAAACAGATCGGCAAATGCAACGAGAAACAGTTTGATGACTAATCGAACAGCCAACATTAAAAATTCGTCTCTCTAACTGCAAACACGGATGATCAATGCCAACAGTTCAAGAGTTTAGTACAACACGTTTTAGATATGCATGTATCGATATAAGGCGACGGATGTGAACGACCCGCTGTGATTAAATATCCAAACTGCAAAGTTAATATGAAAGTGCAGCATATATTTAAGATCTTACTGAAGTTATTTTGACGCACGAACACTGAACGAAGTCAAAATCAGCATAAGGAAAGCAATACGAAAAGTGTTCAATATATTTGAAAGTAAGGTTGTATCTTATGGAATTGACGAAAAATCGTAGGAAATTTTGATATTAGTAGAAGTCAGCAAACAGCTGAAATGAAATGATCGTATGGCATTGATGGTCGGGAGGTTCTTTTAAAGAAGTTCGGTCGCCGGGTTGTAAGTCTTATTGCAGGTGACACAGCATTGGGCGACTTGCGCGTCGGTAATGATGAGGATGAGGACAACCCAACATCCAGTCCACGAGCGGAGAAAATCTCCAACCCGGTCGGGATTCGAACCCGCGCCCGCTGCGCGTTACCAGTCAGCTAAGCAGGCCGACAGCAAACAGAGTAGTCATCTTTACGGCCCTTATTGATCATACTGAAACCAATACAGGACGACAAAAGAAGACCGAAATGCTGAATTTTGTCTTCAGAAACTGCGTTCTCGGTGAAGATTATGGTATTCATTCGCCTTCCAATTGTCTGAAAGGTGCCGACTTGGTAAGTATAGATATTAGTGATTAACGAATTTTAAGAAAAATCAACAATACTGGGAAGACCACTGGACCTGTTGAGATAATCCGTGCAGTTGGACGTAAGTAAGAAGAAGAAACTTGCTGCCCACGTAGCAAGTTAGTAGGACAACGAGTCGTGCTACACCATTGGAAAAAAGCACAGGTGACTTACGTTTTCTAAAAACATTGTCGGATTGAAGCGCATACCCACATACCTATACCCAAGGGCGCACCCAGCTAGCATCCAAGGAAGGGCAAATGCTTCTTCAGTGTGTAATTGTCTTGCAGCGTCACGCACGGGCGTCTTCTTGGGTCGTTACTGTTTCCAATACGGGTTGTCCCAGGAGGAATGATCAATATTCAGGGATACGATAGGAACGATCATTCGAAGCAAAAAGGTCTCAAAAATGAACATCTCAAGAGCTGTGAGCGTTCGTCCATCTTCGCTATTGTGCTAACAGCTTTCAAAAGTACACATTCTAGAGCCCTTGTCTACTAGACATTTTTGTCTTATTTTGGTCCATATTTCCTCTACCCAAATTGTGGAAAGCAAAAAGAGCTTGCAGGAGAAGAGATCTATTTCACAGTATTGAAGACGTAGTGCTCATAGCTCTTAAGGTATGCATTTTAGACTCCTTGTGTACTAGATTTTTTTTTGCTTCGGATCATCGCTCCCGCCATACCCCTGAATATTGAACGTAACTCCGGGGACAACCCACAGGTTGGTAGATAACTTGCAGAAATTCAGGAGACTGGTCGCGGATGATGCTTTGTATGTAGTATGTAGGGAAACTGCAACGCCCGAACAGTGTAGCAAAATGCAAAAGGACGTACGAGGATCGATACTTGGAGCGGAAACTATCATCTAACCCTCAACAAACACAAATAGAAACATTGCTCCAAAATCGATAGAAAGACCCAATGTTGTGTGATTAATAACTGAAAACAGTCAAAGCTATAAACATTCCGAGCGATTTACAAATGAAATAGCAACATAAAACTAGCTTCAAGGAAGACAGGTTCCACACTGATTCATTGGAAAACTGCTTTGTAATTGGAGAACGAAAATAGTAGTTCCAAAATCGTAAGTATTGCTGATCAGTGTGAAACTACTACTAGATGGAATTAATAGTGACTATAAGATCAAATTCAAAAAAGGGACGCCATGTATCTTGTGACTTTCGTTTAGTTAAAACAAATATTATTGAAAGTAGGTATAACAAATGTATAAATATGAGCAATATTGGAATGTGCCTCTCTAGCCTGCAGGCTTTACTTCTTTCTGAGAAGGCCACATCGGACATGAGTAGACGTTTGTTATACCACCTGAAAAACTGTGCTCGAATAAGATGGTAGCGTCACACTGAAATGAGAAGACATGCGCATCTTACACCTGCAACAACTTGATGTACTAGGGGGAGGTGGCGGAGCTTGGACGCTGTTGATGGGACATACACAGTACATATACGCAGTTTCATTACTGCAAGTTTTAATAGGTTTCTGTTGCGTAGGACAAAAGCTGAAATAGGTTAACGTTTGATAGTATTCACCCGCAAAGCCGCTAATTTTGGCGTCCAATGCACTATTGTCTCAAGCTTCTGTAAATATCATATCTAAAAGTACACACGATATTTTTACTTCTGTGACAGTTTGAACATTACTGTCGGTTGTAAGCGTAATTTCAGGTATTTTTGGTTAATCTTTACAATGAAATAAAATAAAATATAAGCAAATTTGTATTTGCTAGTATGATGCATGATTTTGTATCATGATTCTGTTTTATATCCGTAGATGTTGCGCAATAAGCACCACCATGTTGTGGACATATCACTAACGTTACGACGTTGCCTGCGATACCAATGTGAGGCGTAGTCAATGCTAAAGGGGTAGGAGCGCCTGCGGGCGGAGATAGCGTTCACGATATACGTGAATCTACTCATACTGAGAGGCAAAGCCGTCAGTATGAAAGCTACAAATATCGCCGAGGTCATAGTATTGACGCTTCTACTGGTTATTCTGAAGCATGGATAAGACTTCTCGCTGCCATGTTTCACGCTGGCTCGTACGGTCGAAAACTCAGTCGTACTAGTTACATCGTACAAACGGTAAGGCCAGTAATATGCAGGTTGCAGGACGCCCTGAAGACATAAATAGTCACTCGGCTGTAATGTTCCCCGATACGATGCGCCCTTCGTGCGCCATTACGGTAAGATGCACGAAATTAAGCTTTTTTACAGAAACTCTTTCCCTGCTGAACTTCGAAGGCTGTGAAAATTGAAAAGTGTGTTTTTGTGCTTCATCTACAATAGATATCTAACTTTTTTTATAATGCGGAATTGTAGCCATTGATGTTGATAGCAAGCGGTCTTCGCGATGAACAATGAATGATATCGACTTTTAATGTGCAGTCTTAAATGTGTGTCATTCCATAAATTTTTTCTGTCATGTTGATACCCACAACACGCTGTGGTATTAGCAAACTTGCCAATTTACAACAGTTTTCGATGTCGTACACAGATCAACTCGTTTACTGCTGTTACGTGAAATAGGACTAGACGTTAAATTCTGATAAAAAAAGTTGACAGACGTCTGAGTAAGGATTAAAAATTTTATGTTTGCCACAGCAAGAAATGTGCTCGCTCGCCAAAACAGGATTCCACGATTTTACGCCACCTAACAAAAGCGGTCACGAGTTCTTCGCGAAAAGACTGCGAGAACGTAGGAGAACTTTAATTACGAATTTAGGTACCACGAGAAATTTAATAGAAGCTGTTACTGTTCTCCGATACTCGTAACAATCAGGCGCGCAACAGTCTGCCAACTGGGCGCCTCTTTCACCAGGCGAAAAGTTTGGCGTAGATAATACGAAACGATTGCGGCGTATTGCAGGAACCATCCCAGAATTCGTGATGTGCCATACATTAAATCCACTGAAAATCTAAATAAGGATGAGTGGAAAGCAGTATTACGAGTCCACAGGTAACGTTACGCTAGGGGACAGATTTCGTCTGTCACTGGGTATGTGTACCTTGGACTGTGTTATTTAGCAAAGGACTACCTAGTGTCTTAAAGTTACACTTGCTAACACCTCTTACATAGGCAGTCACTTCAAAATATGGAAGTTATTTTTAAAGAGCAGACGTGAAAATTAATTACGTTTCCAAATGCACAGACATTTACTTTGCGTCTGAGTGTGGAATGTAATAGCACATTTTGTAAATCCAAAATATAGGTGAGTTAACCTCTCTTTCTTAAGTAGGAATTGCAGGCTCACTTTTGTGTGTGTCTCAAAAGGAAAGTTTACCAGGTTTGACTTAACGGCAGTGAGACATGGCGCTAATGCGGGAACCGTTCCAAAACCGAAGATTACACTGTGGTCAGTGGGGAGATGCATGCCGGGAGTCCTTAGGAGATTTCTTTATTTATTTATTGTTGATACAAAGTGAATTTATAGCCTTTTACTTGACTCACGTTGTATAATACGAATCGTAATTGTGACAATAATTACAACAACAGATTCATAAAACCATTACATATTTTTAATCAGCGTATTTATCGCAGCTAGAATGACTCACAACATAATGCCTTAAAACTAAATATCAGGTTTATATTATGTACCTTTTGCTAGACAAGCCAAGCCGCATAGAAATTATGATACGGTTTTTCTGCACGTACTGGTACTCGGCGCTTGGTCTGTACTTACTTGTTCAAAGATAACAAAATACAATTGCTCAGTGTAACTGCGTACAGTGTTACTACAATGAGTTCATGTTCGATAAAAAATCTTTTTCTTTGTGCAATGCCAGCATCTAACACCGCATCCTCACCGGATTCATGTGGAGCCGTTTGCCTTGGATATCCCATGGAGAAGACAGAGCCGGACGGCCCTACCCTGTCCCTCTTTAATGAGATCCAAAAATCGCCTTTATTCTTCCGCATGGCATTGTTTGAAAGAAACATCTTGTAGTTTATAGTACAATTTTCTCCTTCTGCAGCAGTCGTTAAAACTTGCTAGTCTGTAATTCTTGATGAACTCCATAGGATGCTTTTTCTTCAGTTTCTTGATGGGGACTACTTGCATTCTGATTCGCGTTTAATTTGCCAACGCTGTGTCCAAAGCTAGACTATCAAGCAAAAAAAGACGTACGCACTATCAGATTTTTGTTCACACACTGTCTAAATACGATATGTGGAGCTCGTTTCCAAAGCGTACTAAATCCAACTGGACAGATGTGTGAGTAGAGCAGAAAAATTCCCTGTACCCACAATAGTTCTCGTATGTAAACCACAGCTGACATACAGTTTGTCAGGGACTCAATGACAGTTTTATTTACAAAACAAGTATCAATGACATGACTTTTAGAAAAATTTAAGGTATTCCTCATTATTGTTGTACAATTATCTGCAACGTAATCTAGGATTTGGTACTTTTGTAATACAAATTATTTTAAAAGTATACACATTATACTTCATTAACAAATAAAGCTCTCCTCGCAAAGTCAATTCCACATCGTAAGTATAGTTAATTCTGTAGGCAAGTATTTTCTTAGTGGTGTCTCTTTTTCTCCACCAGTGCTGTTCTCTGCATTATAATTACAGCGCGTAGTTTCATCACCACCAAGCCCTGCAGCACCTCTTGTTTCAGAAACTGCTGACAGACTATTCTTTTTGTCATCAGCTGCATGCTCAACCCCCACCCCTCTCCTCGCAACGTTAAAAATACTTAGGAATGTAAATTTACAAACAGGGGTCTTCTCCTGGAGAGCAGTTTGTATCCTGTAGTTTATAGTTTCCTTTTTGCTTGAACATTCTTTCATACCTTGAACGTTCTTTATCATCTTCATCAGGCGTTCTTCTTTCAGGATAGTTCAAAACAATATCCCCTTAAAAAGTTTCTCTGCCTTACAGGATCCGTAATGTTTAAATATCTGATATTTTCACATATCATGTCATCTTCTGACATGCATAAGGCTATCATTACGTTTACACGTGATTTGAAGTTTTGTACTTGCAGGAGCATTATGTTTTACGCGTTTCGAAACACTTCACTTCCAGATATTTTACGTTTCCTTGGGTTTTCTGTAAATTCAGGCATATCGGCATATTCATTGACTTTCAGAATTCATTCCAAGTGTTCACCATAAGCAAACACACAAGAATATTACACGAAATAACACAATAACAAACTGAAGTTGGCGGACTGCGTTTGTGACGTCACAACACTCAACAAGATTATTGCAGGAGAATTAGGTACTTCTTGCTTGCTATGAAAGTTCAGAGAGATTTGGAATGTTTTGGTGTAAAATGCTGGATTTGGCTGTGTAAGAGATTTGGTACTTTTCGCAAGAAAATATTTGCTTCTTAGATCCGACAAGCTATTAGGTAGGGACTGCAATTCCTAAATCTTTTTTTATTAATTTTATGGATTCGGTACTTTTGGAAACAAGCTCCACGTATGTCATTTTCAAACAAATCAAGCCTGACCAACACTCCACAATTACACGTGTGTGTTCCTATCCTGTTAATTCTACTCCTATGCACAGAATGTGAACTATATATCCTGTCAAAAAAAATTGTCATCGCTTCGAAAGGGTTTATAAAATTTAGTTCCGATCTTTCTCGAACCATAGGAGAAAAAACCCACGAACCCACCTGCTATAGTGGTCGCGTCCCAGCCACGTTTTCATTCAAAAAGCATCCATTCCTCTATTTGTTTTTTGTTAGTACTGTCTTGCATTTTTGCTAGATTGCCTCTCCACGCGTGAAGACAAGCTCCTGGATGTACCTTATGTCTATGGGGCAAATGACTAAGAGTGCCTCCATAGGCGGCGTGTTAAAAGCATGCATGTTTGGAGGCGACACAATTTGTCTGCAACGCGCGCATTTCGTAATTTTACACTGAACACACTCCTTGTATAGCTGACTATTCCTGTCCAAATGGCATGACAATCGGCGGTCGTTTTCATCATTTTGGTAGACCCGTGTCTCCTTAAAACATGCAAAACATCCCATTTTTTGTCAAGAATGTAGTCCACATATCTGTATGTCTCGCTTATACAAATGAGGAAGTCGTCCGTCCTACTTCAAGGTAGGATATCTCATCACCTTACGTTTAAGAGAATATTTGTTCTCTACACTGTCGGTGAAAATTGCAACACCCTCAAGGACAAGGTCATTTTATTTGCAAGCGAGGTGACAGGTAGTTCATCATTGTAGCAATATAGGATAACAAATTCAGACAAAGTGAAACAACACGTCACAGTAAAGGGTGCCCAAACAATCTCATCAATACACGGCGTATCCCCCTCTGGCGACAATGCGGGCGTGTAACTTGCAAGCAAGCGGCCATAAAGTTGCCGAATGGCATTCTGCGACAGACTGCCCCAAGCGTCTTGCCTTTTGTTACAATTCGGCAATGGTTATTGCATGTCTTGGAGAACGAGTAAGTTCCCGCTTCGCCGTTCCCATTGCGTGTACAACTGGCGAGAGATCTGGTGATCTTGCTGGCCAAGGCAGTTATTGTACACCAAGAAGAGACGTTGAGTCGCAGTGACTGTATCTGGAAGTGCCTTGCCCTGCTGAAAAAGCGTATCACTTTCCTGTCGAAGAAATGACAATAGCCCGGGAATAGCAGCCGATGCAATATAGCGTGCTCAGGTTACTTTACAGCCCCCCCCACCCCCCCACCCAAAAAAAAAACGAGAAGCCTGGGATGGGAGGTATGTGTTGGCGAATGGGTTCTGGAATAGGCATGCCATATACGTGTACGTCACTCACACGGACAGTACCTATTCTCATCACGAAGACAACAGAGCGCCATTCCACTTTCCAGTCAACTCTTTCTCAACGCCAGAGTAGCTATTCTAGTTGTGTCAGTGGTAGCCTCGCCAGAGATATACATGATCTTATGCTGCAAGTAGTGAAGACAGAGAAGGTGCAACATGTACCGGATTTCGTTCCTGGATGATATTCGGTGGGCCACTGCTGTGCTCGCACAACGCCTCACCTTGACACGCGGCTGTTCTACATGGACGTTCACAACGTGATATATAGACGTGGGAATGATCCCCAGAGCACTGTTGAAAGCAGCGACACATCAGCGATACATAGTGCCCATGATCCATCCAGCTTTCCGCAGGCCCAATATGCGACCCCGTTGAATTGGCTGAAGCTGTTCAACAGGAGTACGAATTCATCGGTGGGGCGTAGTTGTACGCTAGAATAAAATCAGCACAGGTATTGCCTGCAGAGCCAAAACAGAGGGCGCTCAGGCAGGCCTCCTGAGCGCCATCTGATCGCCTACCACCGTGACTAGTGACTCTCTAACGCTGCAACTCGTAAGTATGCACATATTCTACCCTGGTGCCACTTGATGGGGTAGTATTTTTTTCCCGGCAACGTTTTTGCAGATACTGTAAGCTTTCGCCGTGAAACCATGTTTCGATCGTCTTGGGTTCGTTACTCATGAGTCCCCAGCTTTTCCCTGGACTTTTGGGATATAACAGTCATTACGGTGCCATCAGCATTTGAAATGACACCATCAGTTATTTTCTTCTAGTTTCCTTGACAGAGATTCGATTGTGCTCTGTGGAATATTTTGTGCTCTGTGGAGTATTTTGTGCTCTGTGGAGTATTTTGTGCTCTGTGGAGTATTTTGTGCTCTGTGGAGTATTTTGTGCTCTGTGGAGTATTTTGTGCTCTGTGGAGTATTTTGTGCTCTGTGGAGTATTTTGTGCTCTGTGGAGTATTTTGTGCTCTGTGGAGTATTTTGTGCTCTGTGGAGTATTTTGTGCTCTGTGGAGTATTTTTTATCAGCGTTAGTTACCTTCTGCAGTCATCCTCCAGTAATTACTGCCTCACACTAATCCGTGAAAGTGCTGTGCTGATATCTAGAAACGTCCATTTCGCTAAGCTGTGCAAAGAAGATAGGCATAACAAATTATCCAGTGCTCCGGCCATACCTACCATTCCCAACTATATGCCTTCAAGTTGACAATAACCGTCATAGCAAGATTGATTGCATCCTTTATTTCTTCCACATTGGCACTCAATACTGTGAGGTTGTTACCTCTCACGCAGAAACTACTTTATTACTTTTCCTAAAATTCTTATTAAACAAATAGATCTGTTAACGTAAGTCAGCGTAATCAGCGTATAATTCATGCAGCACCTGGCGCAGCGGTATGAGTACAGAACGCTCATCAGAAAGCCGTCGGTCGAGTCCCACTGCGACTACTTTTATTTTACACGTCTAATTCCGAAGGACCAAATTGTAAAATTGTCTACCTGTAGGTTACAATTTCCTGAAACATAATTAATATTAATCTAATACACACCACAAAATATAAAATAAACAATTAAAATGTGATTTTTGTAAAAAAGAAATATAATTTGTTGACAAATCGCTTTATACATTATACTAAGTCCTTATGTCCGCTACAGTGTACACTCGAATTCCAATATATTTTTAAAAGACAACTGTAAAATTATTATTTTAAATAATTATTCTCTGACTATTCATTTAATTATCCCATATAAATTATATTGTTTAAAATAGATAAAAGTAGTAATAAAACACTTAAAGAGCCTCTCCTCTGAAAACGCGCTTTCTTCTGTCAGCCATTTCCTATTCTGCCGTGGCAACAATCTGGTTCAACACGACGACGACGAACTACTGTTGCATGAGGTGCTGACATCTTTGAGCTTCCTTGGTAAAAACTTTCCAGCGTTGCCAACATGATACGAGCTCAGAGGAAAAAAAAATCAAATAATGCTATGTGTGATGTCTCCCATAGGGGACACCAGGACTGAGGAGGTTAAGTAGGAGAAGTAGTTGTGAAACGACAGAATATGAATAAAGTAAACCACTCGTTCACAGTGCAATGTACTGTAACCCTTTCTGGAAAATTATTACCAACGGTTACATTTGCTAGCGGGAGAGTACTGGCTCATCTGGACCGAGGATTCAATAAACGGTGGATGATCACGCGACAAAATATAAGAATGTCGCCATTATCTCATAAAAATCTGGGAGGCTTATACAAAAAAATTTTTCACTGGTGTCAGGAGTCCGCAGCCCGTGGTCTAGTGGCTAGCATTGCTGTGCATCCTCTGGATCACGGGGTCCCGGGTTCAATTCCCGGGCGGGTTGGGGATTAGGAAAGACTGCATCAGAATACATTCTACTGGACATCACCAGCTATCCTCGGCAATATTTGGCGAAATGATGCGTTATGCTTGGTTTGCTGCCAAACAGTGCTACGAAAGAGAACCTTTTAGGTATGCAAAGAACGTTTGTTTTTCTATAGAAACTATAACAACAGTGTAACTGTGAAAAAGTGGCGTTTTGAATTGTGCAAGATGCCAAGAAAATTACTGCTTCCATATTATTATAATGAATATCACCACAGCACGTGTATATTAACTGTAAAATAATAAAGTATCTAATTTTGTATCCAAAGTTCAGGTGTACACCTTACAATCGCTTCCTGGAAATTTGTAATACCAAATTGTCCTTTGCCTTTTCTTTTCGTGCCTTTTAGGAAAATGTTAATAAATACACTATATTGAGCACTTTTTTAGTTTACTTACAATGCAAGTAACGCAAAAACCGAAAACAGAAAAATGTAATTTCATCGGAACTGGACCTCCACCACCTTCTGATTACTGTTACGTAGTCATTCCTCTGGGCCAACCGCTGCCTGGAGAATATACCAACTTAACGGCTCATGTCGCGCTCGATTCGCAGAGAAGATGTAATTTTTTTCCAAACACTTTGGCCATCTGGCGCTCCCACTTGTATCGCTTTTAGTTCTGGCCAAGCCCAGCAATACCATAAATTTGGGCGAAATCGGTGACGACGTGTAGGCGCCGTCCCATTTTTAGAACATGCTGATAACATTGTTCGGTTTTTTTTATGGAAGATGAATAAATTTTTGTGCTGTTGTTTTGCAGCAAGATTATCTTGTAGTCGTCACACTGTTACGGTTTTCCACAACTCAGCACTCCGCGCGTTTTAGCGAGCTGTGTGAACTCTTTGGCTATTGTTGGGGACCAGTATACCGTGCGACTTTTCTTAAATACAACTGTTCTATACAGTGAGTCCAAAAAGTATTCGTCTAGCTGCATATCTTTTAGAAAACAAAGTATGTGTAACATGAAAAGAAATGTATACAAAATCTAAAGAGCCAGTCATATAAGAAGAACCTCGGTAGGTAACTTTTGTTGAAAGGCAAGGAAAGAAATACGTCCAAATCGACAGCAAGGTTAACGAAATAGAAAATGTAATACAAGAGGTAGTTCATAAAGTATTCGCCCACCATCTGAACACGCTGAAATTTTGCGCGCAGTGATTAAACTGCAACGCTGACTAGTCAACCGTGCGCTGCGCACTCTGTCGCCTGTTGTGCTTCTGAGCGCCATAGTTCGTAAGGGTAATGAGACGATGCTGATCCAAAGGAAACTTGTTCTGCGCTTACACAATGAGTGAAAATCTTCTCTCGAGATTGTTGAAGTAGTCGGTAGACCTAGATCGACGGTTTAGTCGATGATAGATCGATTTTGCGAAACAAAATCATTAAGCAACCAACCACGTACTGGACGCCCTCACACTTTGACTGATGCAGACGTGAGATTTATCTTGACGGAAATGAAGAAGAAACATAAAATCAGCGCTCCTAAGTTGGCTGGGGAGTTAGTCTAGGGGAAAGAAAGTATGTGCCAACACAATCAGAAATACCTTCAAAACGTATGGGTATCACGGCCGGGTAGCGCGCAAGAAATTTTGGGTCAGTGAACAGAATCGAAAGAAACGTTTTCGTTTTGCGATAGAACATAGATTCGAAAAGGAAGACTTCTTGAATAGAGTAATATTTTCTGATAAGAGTAAATATAACGTATTCGGGTCGGATGGCAGGCTAATGGTGTAGCATAAGAAGAATGCGGAGATGTTGCCACGCAATCTTGTGCCAATGGTTAAACACAGTGGTGGCTCCCTGACGGTGTGCGGCTGTACGAGTGCTGCAGGTGCTGGAAAATTACATCTCGTAGAAGGTACAATGAATCACCATATGTATATCAACATTTGAAAGAACTGTCTGAATCCTAGCGCCGAAAAATTAGGTCTGCAAGGAAATTACATTTTTCAACAAGATAACGACCCAAAGCATACGGCTCTAAATGGAAGGCTGTGGCTCCTGTAAAATACCCCAAAACAACTTAAAACCCCTCCTCAGAGCCCAGAAATTAATCGTACTGAACACCCGTGGAAGGTACTGGAAGACAGTATCAGGAGAAGACACATTTCTAACAAGAGGGACCTAAAAGAAGCACGTAAAGACGAATGGGACAAAATTCCAGCCTCACTGACGGCAAACTTGGTCAAGTCGATGCCCAGACGACTACAATCAGTAATAGCTGCAAAGGGAAACACCACTAAATATTAATTTTTGTAATTGAAATCGTATTTTCAGATTGTAAATTAAAAAAAAATGAGTGGACGAAATATCTTTGAAGTAGCCCTTGAATAAATTCTCCATTTTGTCAAATTTGTCATCGTTATGGATGTATTTATTTCCTTGTCCATCAATAAAAATGACTTACCATGGTTCGTTGCTTATGACTGGATGTTCACATTTTGTGTTCGCTTCCTTTCACGTGACATATACGTAGTTTTTTATTTATTTATTTATTTTAATTAAAACTAGACGAATACTTTTCGGACTCACTGTACGTCGTTGCAGTGGGAAGGCTTCTGTTAAAGTCGTGATTCCTGGGGACATCATGTGTACCTTCGCTCACCTGTTGAAAATGACGTACTAAACCCCCAATATAAAATGAATTATGCCTCATTCAGTGGATGCTAACCGTTGCGAACGAATTATCTGAGCGCGTAGAGCCGTATTATGTGAACAAATATTTGGCAGGTATAGGCTGCTGATTTCATGAAGGAACAACCGTATACTGTAAAAAGTATTGTACAGACCAATGTATTTGCTAAACACATTGAGTAAAGTAGAATAAAAAAGTCGGCTATCGGCTAGCAACGAAAAGAAAGCTAACAGGACTTGTGTTAGGACACATGGCGTCCCACGATACATGGCCCTGTTTCAAGTACTGCTATACAGATAGGGTGGTAAACTTAACGGGCCTTCAAACGTCAGGCACGAAAGAAATCACGAAAGGGTGAGCCAATACTCACAAAAGCCATTGCCCGAATTGCTGCAGGATATTTATGTTGCAGTGCAGATTACCCAACTATCATTCTCAAAGAAAAGACTAGAACAATGCTGGGTAAAAGCTCAGAGAAGCTCTCACCTTGGTACGCAGTAGTGTTACGGGAATAACTGCAGAGAGGCGGCTAATAGCACTGTCTGTGTGCTACTCAGCATTGAAATGATCATAAGGACCAGATACACAAATTAAACTAAGCGCACAACTTGATTGTTTATGGAGGAGAATATTCAATATGTACATTATAATGTATTCAAAAGTGTCAGTATGTAAATAACAATAAACATTTGTTCAAAACCGTCTAATCTTATCACAGACAAATCAATATTGCGTTCACGAGGTTCGATCGACATGTCAATAGGGTGATTCCGTGGATGATAATACAGATTTTCAGGAGTGCTGGAGAAGGGTGTATGTATCAATTTGGGTTAAGGGATCTGGGTCCGCAAACGATCCGTATCGAAAGGTGTAAGTGAAAATCGTTCTGATACCCCTCCGACAGTGAATACCGCTACCGGTACTATTGTCAAGTTCGTAGGGTAGGTAACTTTCAGAGGACCAAAACAAAAAATATCTAGTAAACATGGGCGCTAAAATGCATACCCTACGAGCCATGCGCACTTGTTCTTAGATACTATAAAGCACATCTATTTTACCGCAAGCACTTTGGTTTCCATATTTTTGGAGCTGGTAGAGTAAACAAAAAAGTCCACTAAATATGGGCTCTAAAATGTATATCATAAGGAGTTGTGACTACTTGCTCAGTAGTCGAAGTAGCGAAGATGAGCAAGTGTTCATAGATGTAAGATCTGTACAATGAAGAGCCAAAGAAACTGATACACCTACCTAATATCGTGCAGCGCCCCCGTAAGCACGAAGAAGTGCCGCTACACGGCGTGGCATGGACTCGACTAATATCTGAATTAGTGTTTGAGGGAATCGACACCATGAACCCTGCAGGGCTGTGTATACATCCGTAAGAGTACGAGGGGGTTGAGTCCTGAATAGCATGTTGCAAGGCATCACAGGTATGCTCAATAATGTTCATGTCAGGGAGGTTTGGTGGCCAGCAGAAGTGTTTGAACCAAAAGAGTGTGCCTGGAGCCACTCTGTAGCAATTCTGGACGTGTGGAGTGTTGCATTGTCCTGCTGGAATCGCCAAAGTCTGTCGGAACGCACAATAGACATGAATGGATGCATGTGATCAGACAGGATGCTAACAAACATGTCACCTGTCAGAGTTGTATCTAGACGTATTAGGAGTCTAATATCACTCCAATGCACACGCCCCACATCATTATAGAGCCTTCACCAGTTTAAATAGTCGCTAGCTGACACGCGAGGTCCATGGATCCGTACGGTTGTCTCCATACCCGTACATGTCCATTCGCTCGATACAATTTGAAACGAGGCTAGTCCGACCAGGCAACATGGTTCCAGTAATCAACAGTCCACTGTCGGTGTTGACAGGCCCAGCTAGGCGTAAAGCTTAGTGTTGCGCAGTCATCAACGATACATGAGTGGGCCTTCGTCTCCGAAAGCCCATATCGACGATGTTTCGTTGAATGGTTCGCACGCTGACACTTGATGGCCCAGCATTAAAATCTGCAGCAATTTGCAGAAGAGTTGCGTTTCGGTCACGTTGAACGATTCTCTTCAGTCGTCGTTGGTCCCATTCTTGAAGGATTTTTTACCGGCCGCAGCGATGTCGGAGAGTTGATGTTTTCCCGGATTTCTGATATTGACGGCATACTTGTGAAATGGTCGTACGGGAAAATTCCCACTTCATCGCTACCTCGGAGATGCTGTATCCCATGACTCGTGGGCCGACTATAACACCACGTTCAAACTCTAAATCTTGATAACTTGCCATTGTAACAACACTAACCGATCTAACAAGTGCGCCAGACACTTGTCTTATATAGGCGTTGCCGACCGCAGCGCGGTTTTCTGCCTGTTTGCGTATATCTATGCCTATACCAGTTTCTTTGGCGCTTCACTGTATTTCAGAGCGCATCTTTACCAGACGTTTATTCTTGTTTTGGCCCATTCTACCAGCACTGAAAGTTGCCTACACCACAATCTTAGTAGCAACAGTACCGATACATGTATTTCACTGGCAGAGGTATCACAACGATTTTCGCTTATAACTTTAGACTCGTTCGTTTCCGGACCAGGGTCCCTTACCTCAAATTGATACATTCAGCCTTCTCAATCATCCTAAAAATTTGTATTATCATAATGGAAACACCCTGTATTACGAAGCAATTCCCAGGCTGTAGTACGTATGGGACAGCCGTCAAACACTTGCTTAAAGCAAAGTGAGGAGTACTTCTGAGACAAACTACGATCTTTAAAACAGCGCAGCACAGTTCGTCTGCTTGCAGTCCTCTGTCTGAATCCAGTAAATTGCAAATAAAAAGACATGTATCCTTTTTCCACTAACAAAATTTATATGTAGTGTAGGACATCGTAGGGTAAAGAAGAAGAAACAAGAATGAGCTAAAGATTTGAATTATCAGTTAATTGTAGCATCTCGGAAACACTAGAAACTGGCAGGAGAATTCATCTGCTGTAGTGGACGGAATGTGTTCGGTGTTCAGCCGGATTGACGATTCATGTTTTGTGTAAATTCGTTGTCTTCGTTGTATGAGCTTCCCGCCTATAGTTCAGCCAGATTGTGGCTGCATTTATGTAACATTGTTGGAGTATGTACAAACCTATACGCAAAGAAGCGGTGCTCACGCACCTGAAAATCTGACAACACAGAAAGCAGAAAGATGCAGCAAAGTACTCAGTCATCATTGATGAATCCTTATCAAAGCATGCGAGGAAGCTTAAAAACTCCGGTGCAAGAAGCCAGAGTTGCAATGAATAATTCTCGGTAATATTTGCACCCAGTAAAAATTATATCTCAAGATGTATATTGTCAGCTCTGTTGGCGAGTCTATGGCACTTCATCTGTACCACGTAAAACAGATCCAGATTCTCAGGAATAACGATTAAGCATCCTCTCAAGGCCAAAGCCTTGAACTTTTGTAACACCGACTTGGATATGTATGTGACGGCACTTCGTGTGTGTATGTTGGGTGACAGTTATTGAACTAGGCGAAATAAAATCGGTTTGTGTTAAGACGTTCAAACTGCACGGTTGGCCGCGGGGCATGATGGGAATTAGTATGCGTTGAATGGCTTCGCTTAGCGACGATGCCCACTTTCATTTGGATGGGTTCGTCAGTAAGTAAAAGTGGCGCATTTGGAAGACTGAGAATCCGCATTTCGCGATCGAGAAGTTTCTTCACCCTCAGCGGGTCACTGTGTGGTGTGCTACGTCCAGTCGCGGAATAATCGGTGCGATATTCCTCAATGGCACGGTGATTACCGTACGGTATCGAAGGTTTTGGAAAATGATTTCATCCCCATTATCCAAAGTGACCCTGACTTCAACAAGATGTGGTTCATGCAAGACGGAGCTCGACCCCATCGAAGCAGGAGAGTGTTTTGGTGTCCTGGGGGAGCCCTTTGGGGATCGCATTCTATCTCTGGGGTACCCGCCGAGGCCACTGGCATGGCCCTCGATTGGCCGCCATATTCTCCGGATCTGAACACATGCAACTCCTTTTGTGCGGCTGTATTAAAGACAAGGTGTACAGCAACAGCCCCAAAACCATTGCAGAGCTGTAAACGGCCATTCAGGAGGTGATCGACAGCATCAATGTTACGACACTTCAGCGGGTCACGCAGAATTTCACAATTTGTCTGCGCCACATCATCTGATGGCAGGCATATCGAATATCTGTAGTGACGTTGATCCAAATATGTATAAAATGTACTTCAGAGATTTTTTTCGCAGTGACGTAACTTGATCGCTTAAAGCTACGTATAAAAGATTTACTTTAGGATGCTTATCCGCCTCTGTTTTCACATTTCGAGATTTGGCAGGTTATTTGATCACTTTCAGACAAAGCCTAGAAATACGAAGACAGATCAATATCAACGAGCGGGGGACTTGGCGTAGCGTGACACAGCCGTTTATTGTAACCTACTGATTTAGCGGCCACCTCATGCACTCGTAACAGTTCATACGTCACTGAAATGTACTCCCGAATACTTGAGCATGTAAATCATACATCCTCAATAGAGCGAAGGCTACAGCAGATGCTTAGGATAATAATATGAGACATAAAAGACAAATGAGTGCGTATGTCTCTTCTCAGTACATTTATGAAGTGCAATACAATCAATGAAACGCGACATTAAAGGGAACACAATTAGTGGTAAAAGAGTGCGAAGCGCGAAGACAATAATCACGTCCGTACTTGCTGGCGTACTCGGACAACCTATTGTAGTGACCGAAACTGCTGTAGACATACCAGATTCTGGAAAGGACATGACCAATGTGTTAAAAAATTTGTCTGATGCCTTTAACAATAATAAGCACAAACAAGACTAAAATAATGGTGTTTGTAAAACCGAACATACAAGTAAGGGTGAACGTTGACATAAGAATTACAATACTAATACAAATAAAAGGAATTGCATCAGTTTGGAAGTGGAATAACAGAGGGTAACAGAAATACAATGGATATTAAAAGAATTGCAATGACCAAATAAGCCTTAAGACAGTTATTTGGAGCATTTTAAGGTGTAATTGTGAAAGATAGTCTCAGAGAAACAGGAAAAAAATGTAGTAGAGATGTAGATACGGAGATAAAGCATAAAAGCATCCTCGATTGAAAGAAAATACAATAAACAAATATTTAAAAAAAAATTAAGATGAAAAGACATTAACATGATACAGAAAAGATAAACTAAATTGATTGGACGCCTTAGAAGTAAAAATCCTTGGAAAAACGAATATACAGGTGCAGAACATTCGTATTACAAAGTGTTAACAGTGGAATGAATTGGAGCAACTACAACCAAATGGTACAGATGGCAAGAGACAGAGACAGAGACAGTTGGCTGCATCGACAAGGCGTTTCTTTTAGTCTTTAATGATATGGAAGAGATAAAGCTCTCATTGACCAGAAGACTGATCTCAACACTTCAGTGCTTTCTTAGGAATAGACCAATTGGAAGTGGTATGTCATTGTCATCCTCCGACCTCTGCACTGACTTACCCAGAGTTATAAGGGGACCCACAATTTAACGTGTTTTCTAAACCACGTTACAACTGGGCATTATTCGCATGAACAAACGTTGCCAGAGACAGATATGAAAAGAGAAAAGGAATGTAGTAGTGATTACTAACTTTGCAACGCGGAAAACTGAATTACAGATTAGGAAGCTCAAAGGTACATCTCTGGCTGCCTGGTCCGGTCATCTTGCACTAGCGTGGTATGCAATAACTTGTCGACAGTACCCGGACACCAGTTAGTGAAGATTAATATGGGGTGTGACATCTTTTACCTTTGACAGATCGAACCCTCTTGGGATTCATTCAGTGAGGTACCTGTATGTCTGTGGAGGAATGATAACCCATTCTTCCTCGCAAGCGAGAAGATAGTGCTGCCATGTTGGACACTTGGGTGTGGAGTAAACATGACGCTCTAACTCTCCCCAGAGGTGTTCCATGGGGTCCAGGTCGGAATTCTGGGCAGGACCGTCCATTTAAAAAATGTTGTGTCCACCAACCGTAGCCTCCCAAATGATACTTTATGACAGGGTGCCTTGTTATGCTGATACAGACATCGTTTCCGAAATGCCCCTCTACAGTACGCAGTGCATAATGCGCTAAAAGTGTTAATATCTTCCACGTTTAGCATTTCCTTAAGCGGAGTAAGGGGAACACGCACTGACCACGAAAAAACCACCATGCCGAAACACCATCTCCGTACTTCCCAGTTGGCTCTAAAGATGTTAGGAAGTAACATTTTCCTGGCATTCAACAGACACAAACCCTTCCATTGGATTATTCCAAATCACTCGTTTGAAGTCTTCTGCTGTCCTGTGGCGTCGTCCGGTCACCATCTAAAATGTCAGCATTGACTACAGAAATGTGTAGGTTACGAAGAGCGGCTCGACCATTGCACCCAGTTCTAATTCCCTGCCCGCAGTCGTTGTGCTCGCTGGACTGCTGTTAACACTTTGGAACTCAAGAGTGATTCCTTCCGGCGATTTCATGCGATTTTTTTGCAACCACTCTCAGCAATGCTCGACAGTCGCCTTCAGGTATATGACACCTCCCTGGTCTTGGTTTAGCTGTGGTTGTTCCTTCGCTTTTCAACTTCACAATAAGTCAGAAATAGTCGACTTTGAGGGCTTTAGAAGGGTTGAAATGACCCTAATGAGCAGCCCACGTTGGAAGTCACTGAGCTCTCCCGACTGATCCATTCTGTTGTTGCTGCTTATCTACTGATGACACAACACTTCTCGCTTCCTCTTACACTGGATCCGCCTCTCGTAACATTTAGTGGTCAGTTCCGGATTATATAGGACGGTCGGGATACTTCTAATCAAATCGCGTGTACGATGTTCTAGCGGCGTATCATCAGAGGTGATGTTGTGGTATCTGGTATAGTATGAATAGATACTGTTGGGAACGGGTAATTCAATCTGAGCACGCGAAATGCACGCCACCCTTAAGAGTGTGTAAGGCAGAGTTTGATGTGGACAAAGTAGGTCTTGATAACAATGCACGACAGAATGGTGCCCCCCCCCCCCCCCCCCCCCCGCCCCTCACGTGTTCAGAGATAATGAGTGGTCGGAGACGCTTCCCTAGTAGCACCTCGCACGTTCGTCAGATATTGGCGAATCTTTTTTTTTTTTTTTTTTTTTTTTTTCATGGTTCTACCATACATCTGAAGTGTCGAAGAACTGTCCTGATCCTTGAGCGTTAGACAGTCGAAGGGACATTGGTCGGAGCAGAATAGTGTCCGAGCACGGGTGGCAGGAGTTGTTAATACCCTTTTGCGTGCAGTTGGAGTGTGACGGATCTTGATGTGTGTAAGGAGGGCGAACAAATGGGGTGCATATGACCTGTAGAAAGATTTCAATAGCACCGAAGTACATAATTATTGAGGTGGGGGGAGGAGAGGGAGGGTGAGAGAGAGGGGGGGGAGAGAGAGAGAGAGAGAGAGAGAGAGAGAGAGAGAGAGAGAGAGAGAATTTTTTCCCCGCCTCGAGCGTTCGTCCTTTCTTGTGTAATACGCGACTGGGGCTCCTGGACCCTATAGTGATTTGCTATACCAAACGAGGTGGCGCTGTGGTAAGCCAGTGGCCGCTTTATTCGAGAGGACTGCTGTTAAAATTTCTGTCCGGCCGTCTCGATTTCGATTCTCCGTGGTTTCCTAATTTGATGCCAGAATGGTTCGTTTAAAAGGTAACGCCCGATTTGCTTCCCAATCCTTTCGCCTCTAAGAGCTTGTGGTCCGTCGGTAATGACCTGACCGTCGACGGGACGTTAAGCCCTAATCTTCCTTCCTTTCCAATGTTTCTTCGATGCTGTTCTTGACCATGGCTGCTACTGGAGGCACTAGCAGCGGAGGTGACTTTGCTCGAATCGCGTTGCTGCTTGGGCGACTACGGAGATAGAACATCTCGTGGGCCTGGTGGCAAACCACACAAGTGCACTGACATAGCGTACCCTGCCAATTAGATGCCATGCAGGTATGACAGCGTCAGAACTGTTTAGTGCTTTGATTCCAGTCACTGAATCTGGTGGATTGTACTGCTGGTCTGCATCACGCAGTCTGTATTTCACAAGTCGTCCTAGGTTTAGTCTATACTCTCCTTTTATTATTTTATCTGTTGTGTTACTCACCAGTTCAGTAGTTCGTGTAAGTGAATTACAAGGTATTTTACTTGTGCTTGTAGGATGATTTATTACCCCCAGAGTAGAGTTTTTAGTTCTGCTGTTCCTGTGCTTGCATTTTAATGAAGTGTCGGGGTTGGAACAAAAAAACTGGCGTTTTGTGAGGTTATGTCTTATCCTCCACTTACTTAGCCAAGATTGCAGTCTCGTAGCCGTTGGCTTGTCAGTTAACTCTGTCACGTGTCTGGGCGTAACACCAGTATACAGTATAAACTGCGTAGAAGGCCATTGCCTCATTCCTCCATCGAGATCTAGGAATGTCAACTGTGTATAGTTGTCGAGATGTGACTGCTTTTCTGTGCTACCATTGCGTTTTTGCGAAACATCTCAACAGCTGATCATCGACTCGGACTTGTACTTTCGTGTCAAGGTGCGTACACGCTAGTCCTACGAAGACAAACGAACAAGAGCTAGTGGATTCGGTCGAACGTTGGTGGCCAACGCATTGGCTTTCGGCCTGACATGGGTTGGGACCAAGAGGTTAGACTCTGTGGAATCGCAGTTGGCTGTGATAACTTGACGAGGTTGCTCCAGTTTTATTGTTTGTTATAAAGCAGTGTTTAAATAAGTTTCACCGGCCGATATTATGGGAGAAGAAAAGGATTTTGCAGTTGATGATGATGTTTGGTTTGTGGGGCGCTCAACTGCGTGGTTATCAGCGCCCGTACAATTATCAAATCTTTGCTCAGTCCAATTTCGCCACTTTCCTGGATGATGATGAAATGATGAGGACAACACAAACACCCAGTCATCTCGAGGCAGGTGAAAATCCCTGACCCCGCCGGGAATCGAACCCGGGACCCCGTGCTCGGGAAGCGAGAACGCTACCGCGAGACCACGAGCGGCGGACGGATTTTGCAGTTGTCGCATTTGTAGCACATATTTTACTGCAAGAAGCTGTTCATCAGAAAAAGAAGTCTAAGAAGAAACGACGTTGGTGTGATGAAACAAGATTTTCTGAGGTTAAAGCTGACTTGTAATAAGGGCTATTTCACTTTTTTGCGAGTTAGAGCTACAGATTTCGAATCGTTATTGAATTGTGTAGGTTGTAAAATTCCATTTTCTTTTTCACATTGTACACTTTATTTTATAACAGCTCACTTATTTCCCTTGCTTTATTTATGCAATCACAGTTCGTAGGCTCCCATAAACATTCCCGCTCACGATAAACTATCAACTTTAATGCTGTCTCGGCACTCCTCTCAATACTTCAATATTTTTAGACGCAAGAAATACATACCCGTTCAGGGGACACCGAAAATCGCTACTGTACCAGCAAACATTCGACCCGGCGTTCGCCTTAAGGGATGGGTCTCAAGACCCCTACACACTGCCAACGTTTTGACGTTGCTGCAAGCAAGACCAGCCGCTTCGTTGTTTCCGATTTGCCTCCCGTACACACCAAGCAAATCTCGGCCAGCGAAGCGGTTAGCTGTCGTTCGTTGGCCTTGTGGTCTAGTGTGTACCCGCCTTCACAGATAAGATTTGCTATTAACTTCATGATTTCGCATTAAAAGTTGAAGCGTTACATTTTAAAGAGTAGTCCAGCATGTCACACCTTATTTGAAAGCGCGTTCGATGTTGAAGGAGGGTGCTGTTGTTGCCATGCTTCTGTCGCTTTATTGATTGACTTTAGAACAGAGCTAAGCTATTGAGGCACAACTCACGATCCACCCCTCACAACTTTGATTCTGCCAGTATCTCTTTCCTGCTGGCAGGAATGAAGCTGAGAGGGCGGGTCGTAATTCGCTCTTGGATGGCTCAGTTGACCACGAAAGGCAAAGTTCCCAATCGGAATCTCAATCTGGAACACAGTTTTAGTATTTAAAAGAAGTTTCAGAACAGGGCACACTCCACTGCAGTGTGAAACATTCATTCTGTCAATCGCATTTAATTGACTAACAGCTGAACATAGCAGTTGTCATCTCAGTGGTGGAAGGAAATCTTATCGTGGAAATGCTGATTCTGATGAGGTAGGGGTCACAATCAGCCGTAGAACTGTTGGAAACAGCTGAGGCCATGTGGTGTTCACTGTTTCATGGACTTGTCACATCGGAACCCTTTCCATTACAACGTAGATTTGGCGTACCAAGATTTATCTCCATACCTGCAGTGTGTTATAAATGTGACTGCTCACCCGAGACGTTTATTCTGGGGCCCAAATTGCACTGTCAGATATTTTTGATAAAACATTTTATAAAAAGCAAAACTGCGTTACAACACTTACAAAGGAAATGAAAATACCTTAATACCAAGATTTTGTAAACTGTCTTCTGTAAAAGACTTTTGCCAAAGCTATTTGACAGTATAATACGGCCCTTAGTCGTGATTTTAGTAAGGATCTACTTGTCAGTCTTCTTCTACAATCAGTCCAAATGTCTGTGTAACAAACTCCTTTGTGTGTGCTTTACAATCCCATGGTTAGTGTCCTTGGAATTTGGACAGAGTCATTTGTTTTTTCATACAGAGGAGTTTGACAGGGAAGTCATTTTCACTCAGTGAACAGACGAGGGTAGTGGCGAGAAGTGAGGCCAATTATGTGTGTACATGTGCCGCCATATTTTACGATGTGTTACCCAGAGAAATGTCTTTAAATTCGTAATTTGTGTTTCTTCTCTCCATTGTGTAGTACTAAGAGATAAAACAATATATATTTACTTATATAAATGTGTGTACAGTTGATATTCGAGAAAGCAGTCAACTCTTTACGTTCACCAGTAAATTTTCATACATAGCCCGTTTGTGCTAACATTTCACGTAAAGCTACGACGATTTTCGCCATATAGCCATAATCACACAAATAAATTGTAATTTAAACAAGTTGTATTGGTCAAGCTTGACTAGCTGCACCTCGTTGTACGTGCAAAATTACGACAAAGCGATGGATAGAAAGGAAAACAAGATGTAAAAATGTCGAAATGAAAGAGACTGCAGACTAAAAATGGTCGTTGAATGCTGGATATACCACAGCCCGCAGTATGCAAAATTCTAACGAATGAAGTTGCTGAGTTGCTTTTCATCATGAGCTGATGGAAATAAGATGGGCTGGGTTTGAAACTAAATCTTTTTTTTTTTTGTGGTATTTGCAGAGATCTTTATTTCCGCACACTCCGCATGCCCAGTCTCTCTCTCTCTCTCTCTCTCTCTCTCTCTCTCTCTCTCACTGTTCAAGTAGACTTCATCTTCGTCATACGTTTGTAGTACCTGCCCTTCCATCCTTAACTAATTCCCTTGCATGTTCAGTTTCTTAAATAGTGTAACTAGTGAAAAGGTGGGTTTCACAGTTTCAAAGCACAGGGCGTCCCACTCAAAGCTCCCTGATTACAAAGACCCAGAAAAAAAAAACCACAGTAGATACGACAGTGAAAAATGCACCACATTGTAGAGCATCTCAAAGAATTTATTTATTTATCATCAATACACCTCTACTTGTGAACCATTTGTAGCATGAAGAATATTGAGCCTGTATTCAATTTCTTGCCAAGTTCTTTGTAACATTTCCTCTGTTATTGTTGCAATTGCATTAGTGATATGATGTCGCAAAATAGAAGTATCGTCCACTTTGGTCGCATACACGCGGTCCTTCACGAATCCCCATATGAAGAAATCAGGCGGCGCAATGTCAGGTAAACGTGGTGGCCAGGCAATGGGTCGTCCGCGTCTAATCCAACGATTGGGAAATGTCCTATCCAGGAACTTGCGAACAGCCGTTGACCAATGCGGTGGAGCTCCATCTTGTTGAAAAATGATGTTGGGTTGCAAGTCTCGTATCTTAGGTTACACAAACTGCTCCAACATGCCCAGATACACTGGCCCATTCATTGTTTGTTCCGCAAAGAAGAACGGTCCAACAATCCTGTCGTGCATTAGCCTGCACCACGCATTTAGTTTAGGGCTATCACGGACATGTTCAATGACAACGTGCAGATTTTGCGAACCCCAAATCCGAACAAATTTGGAATTTGTGGTAAGCTCTTATGGGACCGAACTGCTGAGGTCATCGGTCCCTAAGCTTACACACTACTTAATCTAACTTAACTTACGCTAAGGACGACACACACACACACACACACACACACACGCACACGCACACGCACGAGGGAACCTCCGGGGGGGGGGGGGGGGGGGGAGCCGCGCGGACTTTGACAAGATACGCCTCAGACCGCGCGGCAAATCCGAACTAACGTAACCTAATCTAACCAACCTGCCCTGCCTATTAACTCTTCCTGATAGATGAAAGGTTGCCTCATCTGAGAATAAACATCTTTTCAGGAAGCTGGCAACCATATCAATACGCTGCAGCAAATTGCTGTCGGCGTGGTTTGTCGTTCAGCGTCAGATGTTGCAGAATTTGCACTTTGTAAGCACACATACGATGACGCTGGTGAACTACACGATTGATCGAGGTACATCAAGTTGCCTAGATGCTTGACGAATTGACTTACGTGGGCTTCTGAGAAACATTTGTCTGATTTCCACCACTGTCTCTTCTGAAAGTCCGTAATGTGCACCACCAGAACGTTTCAGAACACTTCATGTTGCCAGAAACGTCCTATACCATTCCTTAATTGTTTTCACATCAGGTGGATCACATTCATACACACGACGATAATTTCTTTGCACAGTAATCAGCGATTTTGTTTCAGCAAACCACACTACTGTTTGCGCGCAGTACTGTGGAGTCGCCATTTTCACTTCATGCGACCATGCTGCACTCTGGCTGCGATACTTGGCACTTCTGACTCGGGAATATAAATTCTGTGATATTCTCTACAATGTGGTGCATTTTTCATTGTTGTATCTACTGTGGTTTTTCTCTCCTGGATCTTTCAAATCTGGAAGGTTTGGGTGGGACACACTGTATTCTAAGACCGATATTGTGGAACTACGAAAAGTTATTAGTTATTTCCAGTCGCCTAACTTTGACAAAGCGATCATATGCAGGTTACTGATTGACACTACGTGAAGTTCAAGGATGGGTCTAACATATCGCTACCCTAAATTTTCAGCAGTCGCATAGTGCAAAACTTGGCAGCCTATTACCGTCTTACCAATGTACTTGACGTCACGTAGTCCTCTCTTAATTTTTATGAACTGCTATTAATCCATGATTTGTAGATGGTTGGTTGACTGAAACTAGTTGTCTGGAAACAAATATTCATTACTACAGCTTTTGGTTAGGCCACGATGCCATTAATTAGATAAAGAAACGCGTAGTAACCCTACTATTCTCGCAATCCAACTTGATACTCGGCGCGGTGACAGATGGGAAAGAAGGAAATGCTTTTAAGGCTAGTTTACACGACAATAGTTCGAGCAACTCGTTTCATGAAACGAGTTTCGCGCAGGTGGGTCATATGTGACTAGAAAGAGCGACAACAGTGTACCCTTGTTTCGTCATTTTGTGAACGGCGTAGTCTCGTCTGAAATGAATGTTTCGGCAGCTGCACGAGTTCTGGCGGAATCAATGCTTGTCTGCAAGAAATCACTGCATAAGAAAAGAAATAAGAGACGTGTTTGGATTAATGATTTGAGTAAAGGAAAGCCAGCAGCTCGGTTGCTCAGCGACCTTGCTGAAAGAAATTGTCGTGGAAGACCCGAGAAGTTATTTCAGTCATCTGAGAATGTCACCAGAACAGTTTACGTTTCTTCATATTCTTCTCTACAGGGCCTATATCGTGTTCCAAAATCAACAATTTGATGGTGGTATTTTTCCAAGCAATTCTCCAAAATCGGCAATAGAGTCCATAACTCTCGGTCTATTAGAAGATGCAGTTGGTTAAGACGCATTTGCGCCAACGGCATATTCAGTGAAGACTTTTTTTTCAAAGCATGGTCATTTGAGTTTCCAATTATAAACTGTCGACAGCTCGCCGTGTTGTGGAATATGCATTTGGATTCTGGTTTCCAAATTTCCTGTACACAAATTTCCTTCAAGAAATGGCCAGCTTGAAACACGGATTTTACTCTTGCAGACGTTTTCTACAACCAGATATTTTGCTTGCTGTATTTCCGTAATTCATTTGCGTGTGTGTTTCTAATTGAATGAATGTTGCTCTGCAGCGTATGTATTGTCAACCCATTCATGTTCAGATCGGTTAGGACGGCCTCAAACGCAGCAATATATCGCTGCTTGTTTTTGAATCCAGTATGATTGAAATCCCACAAACTTACATGCATAGCATGGATATCCAAAAATCGAAGTTTCCTCCGTTCCCCATTTTATATTTCAATTTCCCACTGTACCGACAATACTGTGCAACTACTGTCGCCAAAGTTGGATCAAGCCAAAACTGTTTGGTTTCACTGAGTCGCGCAAACGCGCGCCACGCATGCGCAGTGATCAGTAGCGCAGCTGCGCGCAACGTAGTGTAAACTAGGCTGTAAGGTCGCTCCCATAAGCCACCTCGCCGTGTCAGCTCGAAGTGTGCGAGTAAAAAGGACTGCACAAGGAAAAAAGTCTTTGGTAACAAAATGAAAGAATACAGCTGCTACCAACCAAAAATTCAAAGCTTCAGATCAGAAAAAGCTCGGTGAAACGCTGTTTGGACTATGGGAAGGACTGAAATGAAACGTTTAGAAGCCTTTGAAATGTGGTATAAGAGCCATCTGTTGAATGATTAGATGGATTGCTCGGGTAATGAATGATGATGTCCTGTAACGAGTCAACAAGGTAAAGAAAATTAATTAAAACCGTAAATCGCAGCGAAAGAATACTGGGATGCATATTACGGCGCGTATTCATTCGGAAACAAACTACTTGAGGGTAAGGTGGAAGAATCGCAGAGCAATGCTTGCAGATGAACATCTTTAACAAGTCGATGATCTAGGATGCAGAAGTTATATTTCACTGAAGAAGATAACTGCGAATCGACAGAAATGGAGGACTGCACCAAACCCACGTTTGATGACTGAAACAACGAAGCATTAGTAAAAAACGTGGGGAGGGCGCAAAGCCAATTTATTTACCGTTTCAAAATAGTAACACTTCTACAACTTGCTCTAAAACATGTAAAAACCACCAGGAAAAGCATCAATAACACGTGAAATAAGACATTAAATAATGTTGTTGTGAAATTAATAAGTATATTATTATCTTACAATGTTGTTATCTTGACTCTTAAATGTTCGTCATGTAGATGAATGTCTACCCTCTCTCTGTTTGCCCGCGTAAATCTTACGAGCCCATGTAATACCGGTTGCAATAATATAGGTAAAATGCCCTGCTCAATCTACTTTCTCCGTGGCTGCAGGGTAAAAACAAAAAGTACCAATAGCAAATTACTGTAACGTCTTGTCATTTGTAACTCTGCAGCGCAGTCGTCGTAAGAATGTGAAAAGTTCTATCATAGTATTTCACAGTCCCTTTAAACCGAGTTTTTTTTATATATTTTGTTCCGCTTCGCTACCTGTTTGTGTTAGCATCGCGACAGCATGGCTAACGTGACAATAACACCCGCCATATTTACGATGTGTTACCCAGGAGTCGTTCCAACAGTTTGGCAGCGCTGTCACCGGTGGCCTACCTTCGGTTGTTCGGAAGGTGCTCGGCTCTTTCCGGCTGAGATCGGGTTAGTTGTCTCGTTCGCCCAGCAGAGCACGGCAGGCACAAAATGGCCGAAAAAGATTCGATTTGTACCATGGCCAGTGAAACAGGTTTCAATAAAATGTTCGTCCAACACCGGTATTGTTCTTACTCACCGTTAATCCAGTTTATATTGTTGCTGATGAAATGTATGAGAAATGTCTTTAAATTCGTAATTTGTGTTTTTTCTCTCCATTGTGTAGTACTAAGAGATAAAACAATATATATTTAATTATATCAATACATACATATGTACTGTCGAAGGTGCAACAAAAGCCGGCACTAATATGAAATCCAGTGTGAATTCTTGTTTCGTAACGTATTTTACAAATAATACTTTTTGCAACATCTGATTGTAGTGGCTGGCTATCTCAGTAAAAGGCCGCGGGAGGTAACCAGCGCCACGTAACGCGATCAATACAAACTGCAAGACATACTTTTTTTAACAAACAATTAATACAGCCCGCTCCACAGATTCTTCCGCTTCAATAGTCGTGTACATGTACTATTAGTAGATTCATTTGATACCCAGTCCATGAAAGTTGCGAAAGAGCTTCCTGCTGAGAGAATACAGAAGGGTGCTAACCTTCTTGATGGAACAACATCCTGAGTTCTTTATCGATTTGTAATGTGATTTCTATGTAGCGAAATTGTTTTTGTTACACGCACGTTAATTATTTCATACACTGGCAGAAAAATTCCTTGAATTATCATGCTGTTGTTTTCAGTAGTTAATCTGTGACACACACACACACACACACACACACAGAGAGAGAGAGAGAGAGAGAGAGAGAGAGAGAGAGAGAGAGAGAGAGAGAGAGATTCGTATGACAGATAAATAAACATGAAATTCGAGAGCAATGATTTTTCCAGATTTAAGCATGTAGTGTGCTATGCTACTCGTTCAAAATGCCATTTGTAGAATTAGCAAGGATGGTTGCGCAATGAAGTATCGTATTGATGCTCAGTAAAACAACATGGATGCCAACAGCTTCTACATACGCGTATTGTATCAGCTGTTGTGCCGTAGTTGCCATCATATTTCATTAAGACTAAACGGCTGTGTACGTTCCGTAACAATGTAGTAGGAATAGTATTAAATTAGCTTAATACGTTTCAGATCTGCCATTGTGGTTTGCAATGATGACTGACGTCTTATTTGATAAGGTGAGCCAACAGACTTAATGTGAAAAATAGAGAATAGTATCTATTTTATCTGTTTAATGAAATGTTTTTGTGCTTGTTTGTCATAATGTGTACGGTAAAATGGTAATAACTGTAAGTTTGTATAGCTGACGCGATAGTTAGCAAAGTGTTACAAAATCTATTTACGCCGTCCTTTTCTTTTTTCAGATATCAGTTTCCATGTTTTGCCTGCCAAAGAAAAATTGAGCCCAATGTTTCCAAACGAATCTAGTTCAGATGAGATTTCTAAAGTAAATGTCGTTACACAAACGTTTAAGGTGAGTACGTTTCGTAAACTTCATTGGAATAGCCCCTAAGTTACTGAAGCTCCTAAGTCACCACTGAATGCGGTTTATAATTATTTGTGTGAGTGCAGGTAACGGACAGTTCCGTCTCTTAGGAAGTGTGTGGTAGTATAGATGGAGATATGTTAGAGCTCGACGTGTGGAGGAGGTAGTCCTTTAGCCCTATACGAATTATCAGATGCTTATATATAATTTGCCATAAGATTTTCAGATATTTTTATGGAAGTACCTGTTAATTTTGTTTCTTAGCCAGTGTGTGATCCATGAGCTGGAATACGACTTTGCAGATTGAAGCTGTTATGCTCTTATTTCTTTATTTTGACCAGTTACAAGAACTTTATTATACTCTTAGCAGTGGTATGTAGTACCTCATTGGGTTGGAATACTACACTGACCATTTTTTGACGTTCACCAACATTTGGAAATAATATGGCAAGGTACTGATGTGTTGTTAAGGTAATGCACTTTTTTATGGTAAACGAGAATGCACAAGTAAAGAATACTATGCATGAAGTGTTGGTAAAGCAATATATGATTTTTTTGTCAGTCAACAGCTTCAAACAAGTTGAAACAGAGAAAATCTTAGTGAAAACAGCAGCATCAGTATTTAAATATGTGGTTCACCTTGTGTGTGTGTGTGTGTGTTTTTGTTTGTTTGTTTGTTTGTTTGTTTGTATTTTTATAACTAAAACATAAAACAAATGGGTGATAAGTTTGTCACCTTGTATAGAGGCAGTTTCTACATTTTAACTCTAGGTCAGTCACTCTAGTGCGTATATTGCCCATAATGTTTCAGAATATTTGTTAAATTTAACCCATAAATGAATTTCCAGTATTTCAGGCTTATTTGTCTCACTTTTCCCCAATGTATAATGTTTGTCTCCTAGGTTTAATTTTTATTATGTACATCATATTCTTTATCTCTAATAAAACCCACAGCAGTGTATGATCTACATTTCGATATTGTATTAATTTATATTGCAGATCTGTTTCAGAGAATATTTTTCCTTGTAATCTTGAAGTGAGAATTATATCCATAATTTTAAGATATTTGAATATGTACAGAATTATTTCAGAGATATACCATACAAATTCTTTCAGTTACAATTCCCTTTTGCTTGATTACCTTAAAATGCTTCCACCCAACCTCCCTCCCCCAGTTATTTTCACTGGTGTAATGATGCTGTGTGAAAAGTTAGGCATACATAGCTTCAGTGCAGTCAAGGGAAAAGATGAAACATATTGCAGGGTTCATGAATTCCCACACATTGATAATTTGATTATACACAGTAGATTCAGCTGTTATCAACAACTAACATACCCCTACATTAAATTTTTCTGAGAATGTATAGGTTTGTCAGCGGTTGAAACATACTACTCGGATCTAATAGAATTTTTAACTTCAAAATACTTGCGCAGTTCCTTGTTTTGAATACTAGGTGGCAGAGAAGTTGTACACTGATTAACTCCATAACATATTAATTTTTTTTCAAACTATGTTGCAAAAAATAATATTTTTAATTAATCAAAAACATACTATAATGAATGGCATGACATTTAGACATACAAAGAGAACCATTAAAGCTAATTAAATCCCAAGTATACTTCTGCACTGGACTTTGACGAAACTATCTTCAAACAAGGAAGTCATTTTGTAGTTTTTTGAGCAGTGAAGTCTAAACCATGTGTGTTTCACAATAGTTTCCGATGAACATAAATCTTGGAGGACCTAGGTGGAATGCAGTGGTGGTATTTATCTCCTATCACTGTTGAGTTCTTGGCACTCAAATGTCGTCCCTTTCAATGTCTGATGGAGTCACAGCATATTCTTCTTTACTTTATGAGCTTCTAAATTCAGTACCAAACTCAGTATTGCTATAGGTAGGAGACAAGGTACTAGCAGAAGGAAAGCTGTGAGGACAGGGCATGAGTTGTGCATTGGTAGCTCTGTTGGTAGAGCACTTGCCCGCGAAAGGCAAAGGTCCCGAGTTCGAGTCTCGGTCCGGCACACAGTTTTAATCTGCCAGGAAGTTTCAGTATCACTATAGCCATACTTTATTTGAAAGCATTGCCTAAACAGCAATACAGGAGAGTGGCAGAAAGTGCATGTTTTACTGTTAAAGATGCATCCAGTAAAGAGGATATGTAGTGGTAAGCATCTCAACCAAAATATGACAGCCAGGCTGCAAATGTAGGGCCAGCTGCTTTTCAGGTAGCTGAACACTTATCAGTGCTGAATTGGAGATAAGTGGGTTTACTTTTTCGAAGGTCTGTTCTTAAGTTGACAGAATATACTTGAGATTTTAAGTTTCTGTCAGAATAATAAAAATGAGATAACTAGCATTTTTAAGTTACAGAGTTAATTAAAAATTTTAAATGAAAATATTCAGAATGCAAATGTTAAAGAAATGTTGTATAGTCACCTAATCTAAATTTTTTTCTAACCCTTATCAGTTTTGTTGATTCTGCTATACATGAAGTACTAATTACATCAATTAAATGTGGTTCTGGTAGAATACATGCTGATGTGAATATAGCACAACTTTTATGCCACGTAAATACTAACTGTTAATCAAATTTTACATTCTGTTTCTCTGAGAACATTTCTGGTGTCACAGGTATATTTTTATGGAAGTGCAACAGAACACTGAGGAGAGCAGTCGGCCTTTATGGATAAGCAAGTTAAAACTTTATCAGTGAACATTGAAATACTTTAGAGTTGTATGCTATTGCATAAAAGAACAAATCACATGAGACATGGAGAGAGTTCTCCCTTTACCTGCAGGCAGAATAGTCTCAAAACACAGGGAGAATCCAGAGACATTAGATTTCCAGCTAATAGATTCTAGCGTACCCAGGGACAAGCGAATATTGTAGAAGAACACACATGAAGTGATATCCATACCAATTGTTTTCAGTAATTTGTATTTTGTGGTGGATTTTAGATTGCCACATTTATTTACTTGTGAGTGTGAAAGTCTGATAAATAACTAAAGGAAGATTTACAAATTTTTGGCTCCCAAATTTAAATACAGTGTGAGCAGGGATCTCTTAAATGTAAGTTAGACTAATGTCGCAGTGACATTTCATGATTGTTAGCGATATCGAAGTGCAGTAATTCAGTGTATAATTGTGGCAAAACTGGAAAAAAAATCTTGGTCAGCTAGTTGAACAGTTTCAGTTGTACACTTACATTGTTCATATTTTTTTAGTAGCCTAGTGCTCCTAGTTCCACTTACGGATATCAAGAAAATTTGTTGCAGCAAAATTTCTTCCAGGTTGAAGCAGCTTGATCTCTGTATGTAGCTGTTTTAGAAACATCTCATTTTGTGATCTTATTGCTTAGTGGCTTGTTTATGTAATTTGTAAGTTTCATTACTTTTGAGTTCATACATTTTGAGACAAAGGCGCAGATGCCCGAAATCAAATTTGCTGCCGAAGTAAGTGATTTTGAAACTTTTATCCCAGAAGGATCACCTAATCCTTCCTATGTTAACTACCATTTGAAAGAGCATCTTTTTCTCTACCAAATAATAGGTTTTCATAAATACTTTTTTTCCCTTGAAGGTCTAAAATTGCTCAATAAAATCTCTCACACATTCCAAATAAATATGGACATAAAGATACAAAATTAATTCATTGTTTTGCTGTCACTTTCTCAGTTTGTAGGAATACAGCTTCTGGAACATCAGCTGTAGAGTATTTTCCATGTTAGCAGCCACATTTTTTGGCCTCCTGTGTTTTTAGAAGGCAGATGATGCACCAGTCACTAACTTCAAGCTACTGCAACTATTCATGGGGACTTAATCGTTTTGTTGGGTGCATAACTGTATTTTAGTTTTGGCTGTTCAATTTTCCAAGAGTGTCATGTCCCACATGTAACATAACAACTATGAATATTTATGAAACATTATGCATATTCTGTCAGTCTTCAATATTTTAGAACCATATTACACAAAAATGTAATTAACTCCAAAAATTTAAGCAGAGTTTGGTTTTGTAACTGACTTGATGGTTTTGATTTGAATACCTGAAGGATTCAGCATGTGAAAAACTTTGATAATTTGGTTGCTTCAAGTTCTCCTTTGCGGATATGTAATTCCAGCAAAGGCTGCTAAATTGAGATTATTCTCCTGTTGGCAAGAAGAAAGGAGCTGTTGTTGAGTTGTTATGACCTGAGATTCAGTGCTGAACACACAAATTTTCTTCATAAAGTCATTTTACTGATACTTTGTATCTCTACAAAGATCGTGCTGTAATTCTTTTTCAAAGCTGAATGGCCATGGTAAACAAAAAAAAAAAAAAAAAATTAGATGGGTTACTGGAACTGCTGCAGATTGGCTGAAAAATTTCAGGAAGCAATGTTCAGTTGGGCAAAAGTTGTACGCAGTCTACTATAGGGAACTTTTTAATAAATTGACTGCTGTTGCAGCTTGGACTTCCTCTGCTGAGGATCAGCAGATGGATACGTGATAGATTTAATAACAGCTTGATTTCCGTCATTGTTTCCACTGTTAAAATTCAGAGCATCCGTAAACACAATATTAAAGTCTGTGTCAAATGAAAAGTTAATTGGACACAAAGCTTGATCAGTAGCCCAAGTGGCATATGCTAGTGGTGTCCAACCTGGTGAGTTGCTTCAGCCAGCAGTTAAAGTCAACAGATCTCAGCAGAATTTGGTGTCTGAGAGAACAGCTAGAAATTTGAAAATTAAAAATGCCGAGCTGCCAGAGAAAAAGCAGGGCAATGTTTGGTCCGAAGGAATAATGGCTCTAGTACTTAAATTTTTTTTAGGACGGTGATTTCAGTAGGCTTTGCCCTGACATGAACAATTGTGTTTCTGTCTGAATTGATGGCTGAAAAGTTCAGAATCAAATGTGGCTGTTAGTAAGCAATGTAATAGAAATTTTCATGGCTTATCAAAACAAAAATGGCTAAGTAAGTGGCTTTTCAACTCAAATAAGTGTGTGCACAATTCATCAGAACATCAAATTGATGCTTGCCAGTTGTAGTATTGACAAGGGTTATAAACATTTTGCAGGATTGACAGTTCACAGTAGTGAATCAAAAGTTTGCATTCTGCATAGATATGATAGTTGCCCAGCAAGAATTGCACCTCAGTAACATGTTACTGATCGGTATAAGCACATCGATTCTTCAGACATTCTGGAGTACAAACAGTGGGTCATTATGAAGACACTATGGAGTACTAACAGTGGCTCCAAACAAATTGTGCATCAATTGAAACTAGGCAACTACTAGTAGAGATGGGACCAAAAGTCTCTGATCTGATGTTGATCTGATGTTTCACAATGTTATTTAAAAAAATAGGGCAGTATCTTAAAACTGTGAACAAAACATAGCGGGGTGAAGTAATTGCACCACTTCATTTTGCAGAGAACTACTACTTTGTTGCACAGGTTGCTGTGCAATGAACATTTCTTTTACATCTTATTAACAGCCACATTTGGTTGCTGGGGAAACTTATGAAGCTACTGTTCATACCCTCCATATTACTAAGTGACTATCCTGGAACCTGGTACCAGTTGCAGGTTGCCTATCTAACAGCTACTAGGGCTAACAAACATTTGATTTTCAATATTTTGCATAATTATTGACCAAATGTAAAAATTTAAAATGCTGTTGCTATGTACTCATTAAGATGTATAATCTTATATTAAAAGTTGGAAACCAAAAGACAAGTGTTACAGTTAGAAATTATGTGTTTGTCTTGAAGCAGCATAACTGGTGGTATTCTAATACACATACTTTGTTCATCCTGTATTTGAGAATGACAACACTTAGCAACTTCCAACAAACTTTATGCATAATTTCAAACCTTTTCCAAACTTTTTCTCACCTACAACCTTAATGTCAAATATTTAAACCATTAACTCATTTGTAAAGTAATCAAAATTTCAGAGCTTTTCTTATACATGCAAGTTAGATTCTTTAAAGAATGGGGATTTACTGGTTGTTCTCAATTTTGTTGAAAATGAGCAAATAAAATATGCGTAATTATTAGCATCCTATGACAAATACAACTGCAGTTCGCGTCTTTTTCACAGAATGTGGGTTGAATAAAAATAAAAAAAATGACAAATCGGCAGAAAATTACATACCTCAGCAATGGCTCCAAACCAACACAAATATTTCAAGAATTGGACCAATCTTTGCTACCACCTCAAAGATGTTAAAATACATTATTTGCACCCAGTTGTAGATAGTCTGTGTGTGATTGAATTAATGACTGTAAAACAAACACAAGTTTCCGCACAAAGAAAAATAAATTCCCACACCTTCAGTTTACACGCATTCTGTAAGCGAAACAAGAATAAAGTTGAATTTATTTTTGTTGAGAATTCCAAAGTTTATCAGTCAGAGATTCTCACTAAGAAAGAAGAAAAGTTTTCTTTGGCTTCGAGATTTGCTTGAATAAGAGAAAGTCGCCAGTTTATTGTAAAACAGTTACAGTGAAAATGTTGCTAGGGCACTTGTTGTTTGACAAAGTATCAGAACCAACTGATGATGCCCCAGAATTTGTGGTTTGAACTTGACATCCAGGCATGCTTGCCTGTATGACAACAGCTGGTGGGTTGGTAGTGTGTGTGAAATTTCATTTGAGGAGAAAGATGCACTTTTCAACTCCATGCATCCTTGCTGTCTTTGAGATTGTTTAACTGGCCAGTACAAAAGGATAAATGCTGTATTCGTGATAAGCACATTATCACAAATCTACCACTGTATTACAACATTGGGTTGACAACACAATTTCACAGACACAGTAATTACTAAACTTAATGAGAAAATTTAAATCACTCTAGTACTGATGCTGTATTGCAAGAATGCCAGTATGTCAAATTGGGAACCATAAAAAATTCACCCAAAGCTTGGGAACCTTTACTAAACAGTCCACTAGCAGGCTTGGGAACCTGGAAAAGGTCCCCCTGCCCATGGGTGACTTGACCTGGTCGTTTGGCTATGAGGATGCCAGTTTTTTTGCTAACAGATAGTGACAAAAGACAACATGATCAAATGCAAGCATTCCGTTAAATTGTGACTAACTACTACTTTTAAAAAATCTACATTTCGCATAACTCCAAAATTTTGATTTGTGTAAGATACTTTATTGGATAGTTACAGACCTTCAAGGAAACAGCATTTGTGGAAAATTAATATATTGTGGAGAAAAAGAGGCTTCTTTAAAATGGTAGTTAATGCAAGTATGGTTCACGTCTCCCTTCTGAGATGTGTGGTTGTTGTTGTTGTTGTGGTGGTCTTCAGTACTGAGACTGGTTTGATGCAGCTCTCCATGCTACTCTATCCTGTGCAAGCTTCTTCATCTCCCAGTACCTACTGCAACCTACATCCATCTGAATCTGCTTAGTGTATTCATCTCTTGGTCTCCCTCTATGATTTTTACCCTCCACGCTGCCCTCCAATACTAAATTGGTGATCCCTTGATGCCTCAGAACATGTCCTACCAACCGATCCCTTCTTCTGGTCAAGTTGTGCCACAAACTTCTCTTCTCCCCAATCCTATTCAATACTTCCTCATTAGTTATGTAATCTACCCATCTAATCTTCAGCATTCTTCTGTAGCACCACATTTCGAAAGCTTCTATTCTCTTCTTGTCCAAACTATTTACCGTCCATGTTTCACTTCCATACATGGCTACACTCCATACAAATACTTTCAGAAATGACTTCCTGACACTTCAATCTATGCTCGATGTAAACAAATTTCTCTTCTTCAGAAACGCTTTCCTTGCCATTGCCAGTCTACATTTTATATCCTCTCTACTTCGACCATCATCAGTTATTTTGCTCCCCAAATAGCAAAACTCCTTTACTACTTTAAGTGTCTCATTTCCTAATCTAATTCTGTCAGCATCACCCGACTTAGTTCGACTACATTCCATTATCCTCGTTTTGCTTTTGTTGATGTTCATCTTATATCCTCCTTTCAAGACGCTGTCCATTCCATTCAACTGCTCTTCCAAGTCCTTTGCTGTCTCTGACAGAATTACAGTGTCATCAGCGAACCTCAAAGTTTTTATTTCTTCTCCATGGATTTTAATACCTACTCTGAATTTTTCTTTTGTCTCCTTTACCGCTTGCTCAATATACAGATTGAATAACATCGGGGAGAGGCTACAACCCTGTCTTACTCCCTTCCCAACCACTGCTTCCCTTTCATGTCCCTCGACTCTTATCACTGCCATCTGGTTTCTGTACAAATTGTAAATAGCCTTTCGCTCCCTGTATTTTACCCCTGCCACCTTTAGAATTTGAAAGAGAGTATTCCAGTCAACATTGTCAAAAGCTTTCTCTAAGTCTACAAATGCTAGAAACGTAGGTTTGCCTTTCCTTAATCTTTCTTCTAAGATAAGTCGTAAGGTCAGTATTGCCTCATGTGTTCCAGTGTTTCTACGGAATCCAAACTGATCTTCCCCGAGGTCGGCTTCTACTAGTTTTTCCATTCGTCTGTAAAGAATTCGTGTTAGTATTTTGCAGCTGTGGCTTATTAAACTGATTGTTCGGTAATTTTCACATCTGTCAACACCTGCTTTCTTTGGGATTGGAATTATTATCTTCTTGAAGTCTGAGGGTATTTCGCCTGTTTCATACATCTTGCTCACCAGATGGTAGAGTTTTGACAGGACTGGCTCTCCCAAGGCCGTCAGTAGTTCCAATGCAATGTTGTCTACTCCGGGGGCCTTGTTCTGACTCAGGTCTTTCAGTGCTCTGTCAAACTCTTCACGCAGTATCGTATCTCCCATTTCATCTTCATCTACATCCTCTCCCATTTCCATAATATTGTCCTCAAGTACATTGCCCTTGTATAGACCCTCTATATACTACTTCCACCTTTCTGCTTTCCCTTCTTGGCTTAGAACTGGGTTTCCATCTGAGCTCTTGATATTCATACAAGTGGCTCTCTTTTCTCCAAAGGTCTCTTTAATTTTCCTGTAGGCAGTATCTATCTTACCCCTAGTGAGATAAGCCTCTACATCCTTACATTTGTCCTCTAGCCATCCCTGCTTAGCCATTTTGCAAATCCTGTCAATCTCATTTTTGAGACGTTTGTATTCCTTTTTGCCTGCTTCATTTACTGCATTTTTATATTTTCTCCTTTCATCAATTAAATTCAATATTTCTTGTGTTACCCAAGGATTTCTACTAGCCCTCGTCTTTTTACCTACTTGATCCTCTGCTGCCTTCACTACTTCATCCCTCAAAGCTACCCATTCTTCTTCTACTGTATTTCTTTCCTCCATTCCTGTCAATTGTTACCTTATGCTCTCCCTGAAACTCTGTACAGCCTCTGGTTCTTTCAGTTTATCCAGGTCCCATCTCCTTAAATTCCCACCTTTTTGCAGTTTCTTCAGTTTTAATCTACAGGTCATAACCAATAGATTGTGGTCAGAGTTCACATCTGCCCCTGGAAATGTCTTGCAATCTAAAACCGGGTTCCTAAATCTCTGTCTTACCATTATATAAACTATCTGATACCTTTTAGTATCTCCAGGCTTCTTCCATGTATACAACCTTCTTTCATGATTCTTAAACCAAGTGTTAGCTATGATTATGTTGTGCTCTGTGCAAAATTCTACCAGGCGGCTTCCTCTTTCATTTCGTAGCCCCAATCCATATTCGCCTACTAAGTTTCCTTCTCTCCTTTTTCCTACACTCGAATTGCAGTCATCCATGACTATTAAATTTTCGTCTCCCTTCACTATCTGAATAATTTCTTTTGTTTCATCATACATTTCTTCAATTTCTTCGGCATCTGCAGAGCTAGTTGGCATTTAAACTTGTACTACTGTAGTAGGTGTGGGCTTCGTATCTATCTTGGCCACAACAATGTGTTCGCTGTGCTGTTTGTAGTAGCTTACCCGCACTCCTGTTTTCCTATTCATTATTAAACCTACTCCTGCATTACCCCTATTTGATTTAGTGTTTATAACCCTGTAGTCACCTGACCAGAAGTCTTGTTCCTCCTGCCACCGAACTTCACTAATTCCCACTATATCTAACTTTAACCTATCCATTTCCCTTTTTAAATTTTCTAACCTACCTGCCCGATAAAAGGATCTGACATTCCACGCTCCGATCCGTAGAACGCCAGTTTTCTTTCTCCTGATAACGACATCCTCTTGAGTAGTCCCCGCCCGGAGATCCGAATGGGGGACTGTTTTACCTCTGGAATATTTTACCCAAGAGGAAGCCTTCATCATTTAATCATACAGTAAAGCTGCATTCCCTCGGGAAAAATTGCGGCTGTAGTTTCCCCTTGCTTTCAGCCGTTCGAAGTACCAGCACAGCAGTGCCGTTTTGGTTATTGTTACAAGGCCAGATCAGTCAATCATCCAGACTGTTGCCCCTGCAACTACTGAAAAGGCTGCTGCCCCTCTTCAGAAACCACACGTTTGTCTGGCCTCTCAACAGATACCCCTCCGTTGTGGTTGTACCTACGGTACGGCTATCTGTATCGCTGAGGCATGCAAGCCTCCCCACCAACGGCAAGGTCCATGGTTCATGGGGGGGCCTTCTGAGATAAAAGGATTCAAAAATCACCTAGTTTGACAGGAAATGTGATTTTGGGCAACTTCACCCTGTCTGTCTCAAAAAAATATCAAATCAAAGTGTTAAAACATATAGGTGTTGTTTTCTTTCCTACAACACATAGGTAAAACACAGTTTACAATGCCTCGGATTGTTGTTAATGCTGAGATTGGAGGAATGTTCTGGCTGTTTCTGAGGTCAATAACACTGTAATTCACAAAGTCAACAGCTAGCAATAAACAACTCTAGAGCATAGGAAAGTCATCTTAAGCTCTTTAAACAGTTTATGGAACAATTGGAATCAGTAATCAACTAATCAATGACTTGTATTTCAGGCATCAGTGACTAGGGATAGACTGACTGGCAGGCGTGGGCTGTGATATTTACAAGTAGTCTCAGATCAGCGGATGGCTCTACATGACATGCCTGCAGTGGCACTGGTTCTGGGAGCAAGTTGTAGGAAGAGTAAGCAGCGAGAGTACCTCTGAGCTGCCCTCCATATCAATACTCGGGCAGGGCGGGGATCCCAATCTCTTTCAGGTATTGAACCCCTCCACTCTTTAATCAGTATGTAGGACCAGAAATGGCTCAGCCTGGGTTGACTTCATTGTGTAATGGGGGAAAAAGATTCCAGAATTTATGCCAAAGGTTACCGCGATAGTACCTAGACATTACCGGGTAGGGCTGATGCTGGTGCCACTTCTGATAGTCCCAGCTGATCAGTGGGTTCTGGTGTGCAGCTTGATCCCACCTGAAGAAGGGGAGAGCAGTTTGGCCTCCATGGTCACTGCAGTCACATCGATTGTGTGATGAGGGGCTTGCCGGTACACCTGGGAGCCAGAAGTGGGTTAGTGGGTAAAAGCTGCTCCACCCCTATTGACTTCCATCATTGGCCATGGTCGATGTCTGTCACAAGGGTGGGGGCTGTAGTGGGAATGGGCAGGCTGTTACGAAAGTTTGTGCTAGCCCCTGGCTTGGTTGCGAAGATCATGCTCAGCCAGTGGCTGAGGGGAAGGGGGACTGTACACCTTGTTGTGGCTGGAACTGAATATGATGCCAACTGGATGTTTCTGACAGGCTGCAAGCTCAAACTTTTGTCACCTCTTTTGCTGCAACCGCCGCCTTGGGTCAGTTCGGTGTCCTGGCTGAGAGTGCGAGCCCAGACGTGGGAGCTCACATGGTAATAAGACTACGTGCATGGTCAATGAGTCGATTGAGTTTGGTTTAGCAGGCCAAAGAGGGTGTAGGGTCCTACATCTATGCCATACTCTGCAAGCCAACTAATAATGTGTGTGAGGGAGAGTACCATACTTCCGGTGCCACTCTTCCCTATTCCTCTGGCGAATGGCGCATGGGAAGAATGATTGTCAGTAAGCTGCTGTATTAACTCTAATTTCTTGAATTATTTTCATTGTGGTCATTTTGTGAGATGTATGTAGGAGGAAGTAATAGACTTTCCCAGAAAGCACTCGCTCATAATTTTCAACAGTAAACCTCTCCATGATGTGCATTGACTCCCTTGTTATATCTGCCACTGGAGTTCGTTCAGGACTCTGTAATGCACTAGTGCCACCTAAAAGATGTTGTGACAAAAGGTGCTACTGTTTGTTGGATCTGCTCTCTCTCTTCTATCTGTTCTACCTGGTAAGGGTCCCAGATTGGTGAACAATGCTGTAAGGCCAGTTGAACAAGTGCTGTTTAAGCCATTTCATGAAAGAGTTGCACTACATTATGATTCTTCCTATGAATCTGGTGTCTGCTTTTCCTGTTATTTGTTTTATATGTTCATTAGATATGTTACTGTAGATACTGTTTTCGACAGTTTTTCGTCAGTTTTTCGTCAGTAGTGTAGTTCTACACCAGTGGATTTGTTTTCCTTTGTGTGCACAATGTGTTACATTTATTTACATTCAGGGTCATCTGCCAGACTCTGCACCATCCTCTACAGATCATTCTGCGAATTGATGTCTTGTGGCATTGCTACTTTCTTACAAACACCTCTTCATCTGCGAAGAGTCTTTAAATGCTTCCGGCACTTTCTTTTAGGTCATTTATGTACACTGATAAGCCTGAACGTTATGACAACTGCCCACTGCCGCCTAGTTGCATTGTGGGCACATAACACAGAAACAAAAATATGTAAGCAGAGCAGACACGAACAGGGGACCACTCTAGCGAAGGTATGGGCTGCGAAAGTGGAAATCCATTGAGATAAGCAACTTTTGTACAAAGGGCAGATTATTATTATGCAGAGCCTGTGAACGAGTATCTCGAAAACAGCAAAGCTGGTCAAATGTTCATGTGTTACTGTCGTGAGCATCTAGAGAATGCTACTGTTGTGAGCATCTTACAGAAAGCAATAGGAGGACAGTGCTAATTTGTTAGATGTCCACAACTCTTCACAGAACATGGTGTTCAGAGTCTTGTCTGCTCTGTAATGTAGGGTAGATGTTGATCTGTGGTATCTCTGCCAAAAGAGCGCAGTGCTGGTGCATGCACAAGTGTTTCAGAGCACACATTTCATCGTACATTGTTGAACATGGAGCTCTGCAGCAGACCACCGCTGTGTGTTCACAGTTGACCCAACATCATCAGCAGTTACGCTTGCAGCAGATATGGGACCGTTGATATTTGACAGTCAATTAGTGGAAACATGTCAGTTCTTTGAGTAAGTCACATTTTTGCACACTAGGTCACTGGTCGTCTCTATAAATGCTGTCATTGAGGTGAATGGTGGCTTGAAATGTGCAGCACGCCACTGATGCAGGCTGGTGGGAGCAGTATTATGCTATGGGAGACATTATCTTGCACTTGCATTAGATCTGTGGTAGTAATTGAAGACACGCTGACAGCTGCGAACCAGTTTCATCCCTTCATGCATGATATCTTCCCCAACGGTAATGTCATCTTTCAGCAGTATAATTGTCCATGCCTCGGAGCCAGAACTGTGCAAAATTGGTTTGAGGCGCATTATAGTGAACTCACGTTGATGTCTCCGTGACCAGTTTCGTCTTACGTAAATCCTACGGAACCCATCTGGGTCGCTATTGGGCACTATCATGGCATACAAAAATCAGTAGCAATTTATTTATCTGAATTACATGATCTGTGCTTGGACATCTAATGCCACACACTTTCACAAACGTTCCAAAAAACTGTTGGATCCCTGATTTGCAGAATACGTGATGCATTTTGGTCCAAAGATGGACGAACAAACTGTTAAGTGGGTGGTCATAATATTTTGGCTCATCAGTGTGCATGGTTAACAGTAACAGTCGTATCACACTTTCTTTGGGCACTCCATAAATTATCTTAACATCTCTTGAGTTTGTTCCATTAAGAGTGACGTTCTATGTATGAGTCACAAATCTGTCCAATACTTGGTAAGCTTGTATTTTTTCACTAAACGTTAGTGCAGAATGGTGTCAAATGCCTTCCTGAAGTCAAGGAACATGACACCAACCTGAGCCCCATTGACTGCAGCACTATAAATCTCTTTGCAGAATAGTGACCTGAATTTCGCAAAATCTCTCTTTGTATAATCCATGTTGATTTTTGTAGAACAGGTTTTCATTCTCCAAAAACATCACAATTCTTGAGCATGAAACATGTTCCACAATTCTGCAGCAGATTACGGCAACAGTACATGCTGATATGATAATTATGTGCGTCTGTCCTATGACCCTTCTTGAAAACAGGAATGATTTGCACTTGTTTTGAGTCACTAGGTCCCCTTGGTTGGCCCAGCGAACTATGATAAACTGCTGTTAGGAGGGGAGCAAGTTCTTTCGCATAATATTTGTAGAATCTTACAGGTATCTCATGTGGTCCTTATGCCATTCCACTACTAAGCAGATGTAATTGCTTTTATATACCACAATTAGTTATCTCAATATCTACCGTTTTGATGTTTATGTGATGATTGAAAGGAGGGACCTCGTAGTGATCTGTGATGAAACAATTTCAAAAAACCAAATACATTATTTCGGCCCTCTCTCTGTTATATTTTGTGTTGGTGTCAGTAAGGTCACTGAATGAATTAAAAAAGGATTTCAAACCTCTTACTGACTTTTTGCAAGACCAAAAGTTGAACAATGCTTCTGAATTTTTTCCCTTTTGTGCTTCACATCTTCGCCCTGAGCCCAGAATATTTGATGCTGACACCAGATACTCTGCAATTTGTGTACTGTCACTCTTGCTAAGCAAAAATATTTTCCTTCCTTTTGTAACATTCCTTGTAAAACTCGTAGTCACAGTTGATATCACAACCTTACGAGCACAGATACCTTCATCTATATTAACTGATTCGATAAGTTCAGGTCTGTCCATTGCGAGATGGTTTGAGACATTACCTTCACGAGTTGGTTCTCTGTTCATCATCTTGAAGTAATTTTCAGACAAGACATTCAGAATAATGTCACCCAAATCCCTGTCTCTGCACCAGTTTTAATAGCATGACTCTCCCAATCTCTACCTGGCAAGTTGAGGTCATCCCCAATTAAAATAGCACCAGGAAACTTATTAACAATGTTCTGCAATTTCTATCTGAAGTGCCCTATCACTACAGCTCCTAACTCAGGCAGTCTACAAAAGCATTCATATACAATTTTTGGCTGACCTTTGTTGCTTAACTTAATCCGTATTAATTTTCATTCAGAATCCATGATAACCTCATTAGATATTATCAGAACTACAATGAATATGCCACCCCTGTTGGTGACTAACCTATGCATAGGATAAATATTCCATTCTGAACTTTGGATTTGCTTGCTATTCTCTTAAGATTTCAACCAACTTTTTGTTCCTAATACTATCTGGGCATTGTAATCTGTAATAAGTGATACTAATTCTTGTACCTTTTCTTAGGTGCTCTTGCAGTTCACTAATATCATATTAACCTTTTCTATATCCACAGTGTGAGGGCAAGCATTCTCTGAGAACATTGTGGATGTTGGAACTTCAATTTTGGTTGGCATATCATCTCTGATCTCAAGGGGGGGTTTCTCTAACACAAAAAACTCACATGTGCACACGATATGTACTCTGCTACCGTGATGGCCGCTTTCTGTATTTAGTGCACATGTGACATATTAAGGGGAACTGAAAAATTCTCCTCCTTATACTGGAGATTGAGAAATTCATGTCCAGTACCGTCACAGAATCATCTGAGCCTCTGGTTTCGGCCTTCCAGTCTGCTGCAAATCAGATGACTGACTGACCCAGGGTACAATGCTACAGATAGTCTGCATAGCCTGCACTATGCATAGGATGCTAGTTGCCTTCACCTAATCGGCTGTCTACATGTGCATCTGTACTCTCCAAACCACTGTGAAGTGAAGTGCATGGCAAAGGATATGTCTACATGTGCATCTGTACTCTGCAAACCACTGTGAAGTGAAGTGCGTGGCAAAGAATATGTCCAGCTGTACTAGTTATGAGGGTTTCTTCAGATTCCATTCACATATTGAATGCAGGAAGAATGATTGTTTAAATGCCTCTGTGTGTATTTTAATTAATCTGATCTTGCCCTCACAATCCCTATATGAATGGTAGGTAGAGAATTGTAGTATATTCTTCTAATCATCATTTAGGCTGTTTTTTGAAACTTTGTAAGTAGGCTTTCGTTTACCTCTATTTTCAAGGGGTTGGCCAACTCTGACTGGGACTTGTTGGTATTATAGTCATAGGATACCACATGTTTTTTCTTTTTTTTCTCTTTGTGAAGTATACAGTTTTACACTTTTCTGAACTTTTAAAGCAAGTTGCCAATCTCTGTACCACTCTGAAATCTTATCAAGATTTGATTGAATATTTTTGCAGCTTCTTTCAGGCAGTACTTTACTATAGACTATTGTGTCATCTGTAAAAAGTCTGTGGTTATCGTTAATATTGACCACAAGATCATAAATATACAAGATTAGCAGCAAAGGTCCCAACATGTCTCTCTGGGGTGCACCCAAAATTACTTCTACATTTAACGAAGACTCTCCATCCAAGATAAAATGTTGCTCCCTCCCTACCAAAAAGTCCTCAATCCAGTCAGTCACAAATGTCACTTGATGTCCCATATGATCGAGTTTTGGCAATAAAGGTAGATGTGGTTCTGAGTCAAATGCTTTTCAGAAATCAAGATACACAGCATCTGTCTGACTGCTTTGATCCAAATCTTTTAGTCTGTAATGTGAAAAAAGTGCAAGTTGGGTTTCACATGATAGATGTTTTCAGAATCAATGCTGGTTGGCATGGAGGAGGTCATTCTGTTAGACACACCTCATTATGTTCGAATATGTTCTAAGATCCTACAACAAATCAATGTCAGGGATATTGGATGGTAGTGTTGTGGATCACTTTTATTACCCTTCTTGTAGACACGTGTGATCTGTGCTTTTTTGCAATTACTCATCACAGTTTTTTGTTCAAGTGATCTGTGATACAGTGTGGTTAGAAGACTGGCTAACTCAGCTGCAAATTCAGTAGAGAATCTGACAGGGATTCCATTGGGTCCTGGACCTTTGTTCAGTTTTAATGGTTGCAGCTGTTCCTCAACACCACTGACACTAATAGTGATTTCACTTATCTTTTCAGTGAGACGAGGATTAAATTATGGCACAATTATCCTAAGTTTTCCTTTGTAAAGGAACATTTGAAAATAAAATTGAGCATTTCAGTTTTTGATTTGCTACTCTCAGTTTCAGTTCCTGTCTCATTTGCTAGGGAATGGACACTAACTTTGATGACACTAACAGCCTTTACATACAACCAGAATTTGTTCGGGTTTTGTGAAATATCATTTGACAATATACGGTAGTCATTGAGGGTTTCAGGGTTTCATGCATTGCTCTCTTGACAGCTAAACGTGTTTCATTCAGCATCTCTCATCTGTCGGCCTAGGCTTTGTTTTACACCTATTATGCTGTAGTCACTGTTTCTTTAGAAGGTCCTTTACAGTGACTGGTAATAGAGGGCCTCTCCCATTACAAAACTGTTCTACTGGTTCTACAAAGTTATTCAGTCTATGATAGACAGTTCTTTTAAACTTGACCCATAGTTCCTCTACATGCTCCAGCCCTGTGCTGAAAGTTTCATGTTTCTCATTCTGCTTTTTAATATAATTTTCTGAATATATAGTCTTTCTACTTTCTTTTATTGTCCTTTGTCCACCATTGTTGCCACTACTGCATCATGGTCACTGATACCAGTTTTGATGTGGACATCCTCAAAGAGGTCAAGTCTGTTTCTTGCTGTCCGATTTAATATATTTCAATGAGTGGGGTTCCTAATTATTTGTTCCAGGTAATTTTCAGAGGAGGCATTTAGTAATGTTTCTTAGGACGTCTTGTCTCGCCCAGCACTAACAAAACTGTAAATTTTGCAATTAATTGTTGGGTGATTAAAGTCACCACCTATGATTACAGTATGATAGGGGGACTTACATACAGCGGAGCTGAGGTTTTCCCTGAAGTTTTCAATTACATCAGGAGGTGAGTCTGGCTGTCAATAGAAGGATATTGATATTTTATGCCCACCCTTGTATACTGAGTCTTACTCACACAATCTCGCATGCAGCTTCAATTTCCCATCATGGTGTATTTGATTGTCTTGTGTGTTGCAACAAATACACAACCTCCTGTGTTGCAACAAATACACAACCTCCATTTCCCATTAGCATCTTTTTGATATACAGTTAAATTTTCCCCAAAAAGCTCATTGTTATCACTTTCAAGTTTCATTCAACTTGCTGTGCTGAGTATTAAGTTAGCTTCACTGCTTTTCAAGAGCACGTCAAACTCTGGTACTTTGTTGTGAATGCTTCGACAGTGAACCACTAGGATTTTAATACTCTTACCTGTAGGAGGCGTTCTTTTGGCCCTTGAACTTATACTTACAGTTGTCCTGCAGCTGTTGTTACATAGACTGGCTTGGAGAGTCATCTAATCGGGAAAAAAAACCTTGTGTGCACCCCCACACTAAGCCGGCTACCTGGGTACCGGCCTCTGATACCTAGTGCATACTAAATCCATTTAAGGGGACTATATAGTTCTCAGTCTATGGTGCAAGCTCTGCAAGTCATAGTGTAGCTTGTCACAGAACCCTCAAAGTCTCTGAATCATTCCTTCCATGCGACTTGGAATCAGGGGGTCACGATCAGTTCTGGGGACAATGCTGCAAATTGTGAGCTTTGTTGCAACTCCATTTGCAAGGCTGATCTTCGCAACTCTTCAAGCCTCTGGAATGGTCCAAGTATGACTTCAGAGCCCAGGCCACAGGCATCATTCGTTCCTTCTTGGGTCGCTGTCTGCAGTTGGTTCCACCTTGTTCCCGCAGTGGCTGCTGGAGTAGCCTCTTCAATATGCTGAATGCCCCCAGGCATAAACATTGAGTGCATGTGATGTTCCTTCCTGTTCCTCACTGCCATTTCCCTAAGTGGTGGTGTTATTTGCCATACTTTTGAACTGCTGACAGTTAATAGACTCCTATCTTTCTGTGTTTGTCTCTTGACACGGGACAAAGCAGCTTTCCTCAAAACGGGCGAGTCCCATTTGCTTAATTTGTTTCTGTAAAAGAGAGCACTTCAAACTTGTTGGTTAAAGGGACTAGTATAACATCCTGAGTCCACCATGGTCTTTGTCTGCCCTGTACAGGATGCCTAGATGTAGCATTGGCACGCTACTTGCAGTCAGGTGGGCAAGTAATGACATATCCCATATTTCCTGCAGAGGAGAAGAGATCCCCAGGGCAGGATAGTACTTGACATATCTGTGTCGTCACAGGTACATAATTCTCGGGAGCTCTTCGACAGTAGTCGGAGCAGTTTCCAGCTGCTCAGGAATGTCAACCAACTCATCCAGTGTTTGAGAACAGTATTCACAGTGGGGCTGCTTTGTGGCTGGTACAATGTTTTACAGGACAGTGAAGAATTAACTTTAAACTAAGCCTGCTGATTATCTTTTGATCTGTTGAGCTATAAAATTGCCAGTTCTGTATAAATAATTGAAGGAAATACACACAACAAGATTTATAAGCAAAATACCTGTGGTAAAAAATTACTATGTAGTTTCCTAAACTTTTTTGAATTTAATTCTACTCTCTAAAGACCCCAAAAATAGTTAGTTTATGATAAATGTAGATAATATGTACTCTTCTTGGAAGGGAAAACTAAATGTAACACAGTGTGTTAATTATAATATCTTCTACAGTAACTAAATCACAAATGCCAATTTAATACTACAAGTTAGTTTATGGACAGGACAGTGGTAACTTCCAAAATTTCGCAAAAATGGAAGTTTCTTTGCGTCGATATACACCGAAATTCTGGGTGATCTGTTCTTTGGCAGTAACTATGAGTCATAAATACTAATTTGTATGAAATAAGTTATCCACGACTTTTGTAACTTCCGAAAATTTTCAAAAATATATCTACATCTGCATGCGTACTCCACAAGCCACCATATGGTGCTTGATGGTGGATACTCTGTACCACTAATTCTCATTTTCTTTACTGTTCGACTCACAAATAGAGTGAGGGAAGAACAACTGTCTATATACCTCTGTATGAGCTCTAATGTCTCGTATCTTAATTTCATTGTCCTTACTCAAAATGTATGTTGGCACCGGTAGAATCATTCTGCAGTCACCTTCAAATGCTGGTTCTCTAAATTTCTCAAAAGTGTTTCTCGAAAAGAATTTTGCCTTTCCTCCAGGAGTCCCATTTGAGTTCCTGAAGCATCTCAGTAACACTTTCATGTTGTTCAGACCTACTGGTAACAAATCTAGCAGCCCACCGTTGAAGTGCTTTAGTGTCTTCCTTTGATCCAACCTGGTGTGGATCCCAGACACTTATGCATTACTCAAGAGTAGGTCACACTAGTACTCTTATATGCATATCCTTTGCAGGTGAACCACACTTTCCTAAAATTCTCCCAATAAACTGAAGTTGACCGTTTGCTTTCCCTACCACAATCCTTGCATTCTTATCCCATTTCATATTGCTTTACAACATTATGCCCGGATATTTAAACAGCATTACTGTGTTAAACGGGACACTACTAATGCTGTATCCTAAAATTGGGAGTTTGTTTTTCTTACTCATCTGCATTAACTTAATATTTCTACATTTAAAGATAGCTGCCATTCAGCTCACCAACTATAAATTTTGTCCAATTCATCTTGTACCTACTGCAGTGTCTCAATTTCATCACGTTTCCCTACACTATAGCATCATCAGCAAACAGCCACAGATTCCAGAATGAGATTTTCACTCTGCAGCGGAGTGTGCGCTGATATGAAACTTCCTGGTAGATTAAAACTGTGTGCCCGACCGAGACTCGAACTCGGGACCTTTGCCTTTCGCGGGCAAGTGCTGTACCATCTGAGCTACCGGGCACACAGTTTTAATCAGCCAGGAAGTTTCATATCAGCCACAGATTGCTTCAGTCGCTGTCTGCCAGATCATTTATGTACATAGAAAATAGTAACAGTCCTATCATACTTCCACACCTTCGTTAATAGCCTGCAGAGGAGCATTGTGTAACATGCATCCTGGGAATTTAGAAATATGGAATCTGCCTGTTGCCATTCATCCATTGTTCGCTGTATACCATGGAAAAAGGGCAAGCTGAGTTTAACGTGAGTGATGCTTTTTAAAACCGTGTTGGTTCATGGGCATAATCTTCGTGGCCTTACAAAAATTTATTGTATTCAAACTGAGAATATGTTAAAGGATTCTGCAGCAAACCGATGTTGGGGACATTGGTCTTTAATTTTGCGGTTTGAGTCTTTTACCATTCTTCTGTATAGGAGTCACCTACACTTTTTTCCAGTCACTTCGGACATCGCACAGGGTGAGATATTCCTGATAAATGCAAGCTAATTAAGGGGCCAGAGGTATAGAGTATTGTTTTTTGGGATTCCATCTGGACCTCATGACTTATGTGCCTTCAACTCTGTTGTTTCTCCACACCAGGGATGCTTATTAATATGTCCTGCATACGGGAGTCTGTTCGATACTCAAGTGGTAGTATGTTTGCACAATTCTTCTGCGTGAAAGATTTCTTAAACACTAAATTTAAAACTTGGGCATTCAACAAGCAACAGGATGGAAGCTTTAGACCTGCTTAGCGACTTTATATAGGACCAGAATTTTTTTTGATTCTGGTCATATCATTTGCTAAGTAAGCATCCAAAAATTCTCAAAAATAATTCATATCTCATGTAATTATCCAACAAAATTAGAGAACTATTGTTTTGAATGATGATAGGACTACTGTTCTAAAAAATTGTAAGAGAGCGCAAATAAGTTTAATCCTACAATTGCTAATAACAGTATGAGTTTATAACAGTACTTGCAATCGTCGGCCGAATAACCCGATACAGAAGCCAATAGGCAGTTTGTCAACAAGTGGCCACGAAAGCCTTAAGAATTTTGTAGTACTTGCAAATATTTGAAATTTCATAATATATCACACTGCAGATGATTACTGATTCAATTAGTGAAAGATTATGCAGAATGATGTGAAAAATAAAATATGTGGATCTAGAATTTTAAATCGGCACACAAATCTGGTACATGGAGTCTCAGACAAAGGAAAATTCCAAAGTCAGATTTTATGTAGAAATAAATGGGCAAATTGCATGAATATATATACTTATTTAATTCTGTGTTGACTTCTGCACTGTCGTGCTGGTGGTGAACACTGCAGCTTTGATTTATCTCAGTTTAAATCACGAAAATGTGCAGTGACAACAAAGCAAGTCTTCTGCATGGAGCAGCTAACAATGTCGAAAGGAATGAAGTATGGCATCAAAACCCAAGTGAGAGTAATCATTTTTAATGACATGCTACTATCTGCAGCCGGATGCACCCAGTGCACTCGATTGTTGTCAGCAGAGCTGCTTCCATGTCATGGATGAGACCCCCTGGCAAACATACTGGGACATTGGTGCTCCGAATAACTAACATACACGCCCTTAGCACTTGCCCAGATTGGACAGGAAAATCTGCTGCTGGCCCAAATGAAGAGGCATCCTCTGCTGGCTCAGAAACATTAACAGCACTGGATAGCACCTAGTACCTGTTGCTGAGGTGTAAGGACCCAGTCATGCAGCTCATTCCCTCTTCCCCCTCCCTCCCAGTGACATGCAAACCTACCTGCCACTCACCCTCGGGTGCGGGTGGACCAGTCAGTTGTTGCGTATCGGAAGGTGCAGCGACAGACAGGTCACGAGGGCAATCCAACAGCCGCATGTCTTATCTCTGGCACCCCAATGTTGCCACAATGTTTTGAGAAGCACCCAGAAGGCTGTCGACCATGGTCAATGCAGCTTTCAGTTGCTTAAGGACAGCAGCCAATTCTCCTTGTGTCTACTCACAACAAGCGAAGTCTGTAGCAAATATCGTACTGTGATAATAAAAAATGAACAGCCCAAAAAATACAAGCAAAACAGTCAGGAGTAAGCACTAACAAGACTCCCGTAAAGAGATTACCTGACTGTAGCGCTATTGAGGTTGATCTCCACTCGTATAAAGTTTCGGACAAGCTGCATCCATTTACGGAGATGGACCAGTAGGTGGTGAGGAAGTTGGCAAGAGCTTCTCTGAGAGTCAGCTGTTGTTATTTTCTTGTGCATTTGCATTTAGAATCGCCTGGCCGTTCGCTCGTCATCCAAACTAACGTGGGATGGAAGGAGAGGTGGTTAGGTGCTAAGTGCTGTTGTGTTTACAAAGATCCTGAAACACAGATGGTGAGAATTGAGGAACATTGTTGGAAACCAGGGTGGAAGTTGCTCCCTCTGTTGCAAATATGATGGACAGATAGCAGCTGTGCCATTTATGGATAGTTAGAGGGGCTATCATCAACTAGCAATTGCATTACTTGTCGCAATGGCCTGGTGAAGTCAACACACATTGTTTTCCGGGGCACGTCAGGGTATGACCAATGGTTGAAACACTGTGCTGGTGCTGATCGGTAGTAGATGCTGGCATTGTAGTTCCAGATGATAGTGTTCTATTGTAGCATTCAACACCAGGCCAATGCACAAGATGCAGTGCTGTTGCCTCCATTCTGCACATTCCCCACGTGTAGTGTGAAAGAGCTTTAGTATTCAGAAGCAGAATGAAGTGTGCCATTCAGGGTTGGTGCCAAGAGGCAGGTGCTCTGGCCAACCTTGCCTTACAGCAGACACCACCCTGTCCAGTAGGGGATCACGGCCTGTTTCTGCTGCTACACTAATTTGAGTAAGAGACAAAATACAGCACTTTGTGTCAGCCAAAGGCAGCATGTGAGCTGCATGGTGAGCAGGAAAGTGCATCAGTGTTTTGGTGCTGCATAGTGGAGCAATAATGGATCTCTTAGGTGTAGTTACTGAGGAACAATGTCCTCAGTGGCATCTGCTGCATAGTCTTATTGGGAAGTTTCAAATGGGAAACAAACAATGAAATGAGGGGTTTGGGATCAGTGTTTGCGGGGAAACATAGTACCATAAAGGTACACGTAAAACTTTGTTACACCTTATATGATAGCCAATGCCTCTTTCTCATTTTCCAAATAATTCTTCTGTGCTGCATTTGATGTTTTAGACGCAAATGCAATGGGCTGTTCTATGCCATTGACATATTTGTGGGACAGCTCAGCACCAATGCCACAGTTGACATACCAGTGGCAAGCATTAAGTGTTTTGCTAAACAAGGAGCCGAGCTAAGGCAATTTTTAAATTGCAGGAAAGCTGCCATCTCTCTGACCATACAAATTCAACCCTTTTTTTACCCTGTTGATGGAGCGGATGGGATAGATGAGCCACATTGGGGATAAATTTCGCATAATAATTAATTTTGCCTAGGACTGACTGTAGTTCCTTGTAGATGGTAAGTTAGTGATTGCTTCCTCATAATCGTATGGGGATTTGAGCCCTACTTTACTTATATATGTCCTAGGTACCTTACACTTGGCTCAAAGAAAACTACAATTGTCGAGGCGACAACGCAGACAATGGGCTTCGAGCCACTCACACATCATCTGTAGATTGCACAGGTGCTGCTCCCATGTGGCCACAGTAAGTAGCAAGTCTTATAAATTGTTAACACAGTGGGGGATATCTTGGATGAGTTGCTCAAGGTATCTCTGAAATATTGCAACAGTGTTGGTGACCTCAAATAGCAACCTTTTTTAGTTTTGAACATGGCTGAGAAACAGCAATTGCGTCATTCTGAAGAGATTTGCAGTTGTTTGGCTGATTTTTCAACCTCTTCACCTTTTGTAATGATACCTGCCGAATGGTTTATTAATCACAAAAAGAGTCATCTGTTCATTAACAGGCAGTTGAAAAATAGATGTCAGCAAGATATAACTGTGAAAAATAATGGCCCCCCAGGCAATTTTGCCAATAATTTCTCCAACCAAGGAATTAGATACATGCCGACATATGCCTGAGCATTAATGGTAGAGTTAAAATCGCCACAAATTCTAAGTGAGCCATTTGGCTTCTTTATTACAACCACAGTCGTTGTCCACTGGCTCAGTGACACTGGGGATAGTACTCCCATACTGCCCAATCTTTCTAGTCCCACTTTAACATAATCAAAAGGTACTGGGTGTGTTCGAGAAAACTTGGGCACCACTGAGTGCTTAAAGGATATGTGGCCTTGGGAACATATTGTACAACCTAATGTAGGTTCAAACAGTTCTTTTACTGTGTGCATAATGCATCAAGTTGTGTGAATAGTAGTGTAGTTAGAATGAGTCACTTGATTTTGAAGTTACAAACTAAATAGCACAAAAGCATTTAAGATAAAAGTAATCGTTTTTGGTCAAGAGTTTACTTCCAGCAAGGTTAGTTGCTGAGCTACATTTATACACTTAGCTTGGACTATGATCTAACCACACAACAGGATTGACTGGCCATTGTACATCACTATATGACATTGAGTGTGCTACAGGTGTGGGGAGCTGTGACGTGTCCCCATTAATCAGACGTACATGGCCACGTCTGTGTCCAGCTGGAAATCTGCCATTGCTCCATTAATTTCGATCTGAAACATCAAGCTTTTGCACCCCATCTACTGCTTGTATGGGATCCGGCAAGATAGCATGCAGCATGCTGATGACCTCATCGTCATCGCTCCCTGTCAAGAGGCAGACACTTGCTACACGGCCCAGTTTGTGACAAAACCGGTGACATCAGTGAAAGATCATTGAAGCTGCTAATGGCATAGGCTACTATTTGATGGTATAAACTTTTCAGAGACCCATCACAATGATGGGGAGGAAACGGATTCATGATAATCCTCTTGCTTTAGGACACATGGACGGCAAACAAAGCACTTGTGTTTCTGCGTGTCTACCAACAATTAGGGCTGTAGATTACTAATTACTGCACTAACTAATGAATTTGCCATTGCCAGATTACCGGATGGACAGATGCTTGATAAATTGGAGGTAATTTTTAACACGTTGTTCAGGCTTGAGTTGGATGATTCTAAAGCCTTCATACTAACTTCTCTATCAGGAGTGAGACAGATTAAGGATTCTGCATGCAGAACGCTACACTATTTATAGGAAAAATCACAGTTGCATGTCAAGTCTTGCAAGTTAGCAGCCCATGCTGAGTAGGATTGCATACTTTATTAAATACCTTGATTAAACTTGACCCTATACTGTATTCGTCATAAGAATCAACCTGACGTAACAATTACACCATATATTCTTCTGTATTTGCTTGAATCTCACTGGATTTCATTTCATATGGAGCAGAAGCCAAGCTGTACCCAGTACAGTCAAGTACAATCATAAAGATACATTTTACGCTGTGTTGCACTTACATAGACCAAGTGGTAAACTGGAACAACTGCTTTACTGGTGCATTTAACTTGGACAGCACTGGTCAGCCATCTGGTCCAACTAACCTACAATGATGTGAGCAGTTGCAGCTGAGATGTAAAAAAAGCATTCTACTTACAAACAAGACTGATGAAAATTCCTAACTTAAACACAGGGTAATTCTTCTGAGCAAGCTATGTGTGGTGCAAAAGCAGACTTCAGGGATTTCACCATATTGTTGAATACTGAAGTCACTGAAGGGTTAATTAGTCAGTCATCTGGTAATCTCTTAGCTCCTTATCTGAATCCAAGAAATAAGTTTCATTTCTGGAAGTGTCATCTGCTATGTTGATAACAAGCCGATCAGAAACAGAATCCATGAAGCCAATCAGGTGCCGCATATTTTCCTCTTTGTTTGTGACTGCCATTCTGTATCCTGCAAATTGATAATTAAGAATTTATATTTGAAATGAAAGCAGGAATATTGTGTGCAGTATTCAAATGGAATTAAAAAAATGCAGCATTTGTATGGTGTGCTGAAATGCTGTGAAAATGATTTTTTCTTTCATATTTCTATGACACTTATCACTTGCCTCATGTAAGACTACATCTGTAGTATAAAACAATGGACATAGTCGAATTAAAGAGTATTTGGTTTTTTCATTTTTGCCCTAAAATTTGTATTGTTATGTCTTCTTAATTTAAGCAACCTTTATTAACAATCTTTCATAAAATATTGATAATTAAGAATTTATATTTGAAATGAAAGCAGGAATATTGTGTGCAGTATTCAAATGGAATTTAAAAAAAGGATAGCCAAGGCATGACTTGATCCAGTAATCCCTAATCTGCACCAGATTATCAGTCTACCGATTAGTTTATCAATTCTGTCATACATCCAGTATGACGGTTTTTAAAATAAAAACGACATAGCTAAAGCATGATTAAGAAAAAACGTAGATGGCTGTTGAATACATTAAAATATCTCAAAGTTTCATTTAACATAACTTAGAAGTAAGATATCTAATATGTAAGTAGGACCTACTTCAAAGAGTGGACCACCACCAGTGCACATGGGCGGCAGCTTCTGACCAATCATTGTTTTTGTGTTTGTTTACTTCAGGTTTATTCTTATGATGAACAGAGTATAGTTGCAACTAAGTGGATTTGGTGACTGTGATAGTCAATCAGCAAACCACAGACTTTAGAAAAACCCAAACTACTGCGGTCTGGGAGTGGATTTAGTTTCTACCCCACTTTGTACAGTTTATTACTAGAAGATGGTAAGAGTGCACTCTGACAGTCAGGATCAGTTATTTGACTTGCCTTGCTGTGAAGAACAAAATTAGGTAAATAGACCTCCCAACTCTTGTTTTCCACATCAAAGCAGGTGAATGGTGGCGGAAAATGGAAGGAAGCTGCAGCTGCTGACTGTTGTTCGTTTTGCAGCAGTTACCACAGTTCTTGCTGTTGCTGCTGGAATTCCCACTGTTTTTGTTGCTGTTGTAGCTGCAGGTGCCACTACCACAACTTTTGAATTTCAGAATCCTAGATTCACTGGAATAATTGCATAGTGGGAAAGTTTTCATCACCACAGTTCTGTCCCTTTCTTTATAGAGACAAAACAGTTTACATTCACTCACACTGGCAGTAACACACGGACTGGAAGAACAAACAGATAGTTCCTGAGATTGATTACAATGGAGTAAACAGCTAATGAAAAATAAATCCAGAATGAGAAGTGTATACAAACAGCCCAGGGAGTGATCCAAATCAGAAACATAATGCAGGCAAGGTCAAAACTCTACTGATCATTGGTGTGTACTTCAGGTGACAATGACTAGGGAAAGACTGACTGGCAAGCATGGGCCGCAGTATTTACAGGCAGTCTCGCACCAGTTGACGGCTTGACGTGACATGATCCAGCAAGGGTGCTCCAGCAAGGGTGCTCCAGCAAGGGGTGCCACCACATCCACAAACAAGCTGTGGCTAGATTATGGAGCCTGATATCTCGTGATCTGTCATCCATATCGATACTCTGGTGGGGGGGATCTGAATCATGGTCTGATACTAAATTTTATAAACATGCTACTAGACAACGAGGTCACAAAAGAAGAGGTTTCTAAACCAGCAATGTAGAGATGAAGCTACTACGTGGGAGAAATTTTGTCATGACAAAATTTATTGCCAACATTGAGTACTACTTGGAGCAAAACTAATGAGTCAGATTATGCAGTACTAACAATGTGCACAATGCAAATTGTTCAACTGTCATGCCACATTTTGCAGCTTTTGCAGTTATCCACTCTATTACTGCATTTTGAGCATGTTTGCAATGTTGCTGCGACATGTGTGCACCCTACCTTGAGTCTCCTACTCAAATTGTATTAAAATTTGGGAACTAGAAATTTATGTATCTTCCTTTGGGAAATTTTTATATCTTCCTTTGGTTTTTTAGTTTAGCAAACTTGTTCACAAAAATTGAACAATATCTGATATGGTCAACTGGGGACCATCTCCAAAACCAGTTGACGTGGAATCCATCCTCTTAATTATATGAAGGTCTTTCAGATGTAAACAGTATATTTCTCATTTTTTGTGTGATTCAGAATATTTCTCATTTTTTGTGTGATTCACACAATTGACACTAGTATATTATTTTTCCACTTAATTTCTACAGAAATAAAATTCTCTATTATGTTGGGAAATTCTTGATGCCTTTATCGAAAAAAGAGTTGGGACTGTCCAACTGAAAGTCCAGATGTATAACTTGTAGGCTGCTGTACTGTCTGTGAATATTGGCTCAAATATGTGCAAGCTACATCGTAATAAATGAAGATGGTAAGTAGTGTGATAAAAAGACATTTCTGTATAATTTCATAGGGCTTATACCTTGAAGTCTGGGGCAGTACATAGCCATGCAGAAACAAAATTGATCAAATTTGGAAATCAGCATACTGTTTAAAACCCAAAAGACAATTGCTAGAACTTTTTTTACTGACAGATGGCTTCTGGTTTGTAATTGGTCCCCTCTTTCAGCATTTTCTTACTGCGTCTCTACCTCGGGTGATGGTCAGCAGTAAGTTGACCACCCTTACGGTAGATAACAAAGTAGTCAGGACTTTCTCATTGTATATTTTATTGCTGTGTAAGGCATATATTTTAAGGCTCCCATAAACAAACAAACTTGTTTGTCAAATTAACCATTGTCTAGTCACAGATTTGTCAAATGAGACTGTACACAACCAGCGTTTCTCAGTTCAACATCACTTCGAAGGAGGTGCTGTAAATGTTCAAGTATTTTAACAGTAATGAGAATGATCGCAAATGCAGACAAAACAGTTCTGTGACTTTGTTTAAAGAAGAAGCAGTAAGCAAGATGCTGGCCCAGACTGTTTTAAAATGAGAGAGAAATATACAAATGAAAACCTGTTGACGTGTTACACTCAGAAGCTGCTGATGACACCTGCTTTCTGTGGATGGAGAGTGAAACCATCAATAACTTGTTTAGAGTCATGTCTCCCTCACACTGAAAAAGGAGATGCAAGTATGTGAAAATTTATTCTTCTCTGCTTGGTTCCCTAATGACATTTCATTAAAATACATCATCATCATCCATGGAAGAACTGGAGAACTTCATTTTTTTTAATTTTTTTATTTCATTGCACTTCCACATGTATATTATGCGGAAAATACTGTTTTTCCTCTTAAAACCTGCCTGTGTAGTATAGGACTGGGAAAAATGTAACACTGCCATTTTGGTGATTGGCATTGTTATTTTGTTTTTATCCTTGATTTTAGTTCCCATAGTTGTGGAAACTCACAATACAGTGAGATAAATTATAATATAATTATTTGTACTAAAAATATATGCCAAAACATTCTCACAAACAATGTACGCCATCTTGGAAAACTTTTCTCGTAAACACGGAGTATACTTAACAAACATATCAAACGGCACCATACACTGTCAAATGTTCGGTAAGCATGGTGAAGTTGGACAGATTGATTGTGTGTGGGAGCCTTTTGTGCAATGAGAAATCTGATAGACGCAGATACGTGGGATGGGTATTACAACATTTCAAATTGATTTTAATACTGCATGTTAATGGGGTATGTTTTTGGTGTATTCAGGACAAACCCATAGGTTTCACAAGCAAGTAGTAGTGAACTGACACATTGACACCCTCTACCATGATCAGTTGTGCACAGCAGTCAATCTCATTATTGTTTATTGTCATTGTGCAGGTATAGGGACACTACACAGTGTGTGTTATTTGCGAGTGCCCCCCCCCCCCCCCCCCCCCCAACAACATCACAATAACTGCAGAGATTTTCTTTTTTTGTTCAATACACATATTGGCCGTTTACAGAATCCATCTGTAAACAGTGCTAGTAGTCTAGCTAAAATGTCTTGACATCTTTCTTCACAAGAGAACTAACAGTAATATGTTGTATAACAGAGGAATGTATACCCTGCTGTTCATAGTTGCCACTCGTGGGGAAATGATTGTATGATGGTGCGTAAGCTTGAGCCTTCTATGTACCCCACGTAAATCTGTCTATTACTCCACTACGTTACCATTTTTCCCTGTGGCCGAAGTACAAAAATCTGATCCATTTTTGTATAAACCTCTCCTGTAGCAGCAGCTGAAACAGAAAAGTACAAAAGAATGGATGAATAAATGAGTGATGGTTCCACCATTATATCAAATATGTGACATGTGGCACAAAGAGAACTAAATTTGAGTTTAACATACTCCTTTACATCAGTACAAACTTCTACTGTGTCAAAGGAAGTTTTCTGGTAATCAGTGTGTGGTAGCTACACGAACACACTAGTCCATTGTCACAGCCACAAGAGCCTTTGAAAATAAGAAGTTGGAATTTCATGTTTCAGGCTAAAGAAGCCCAGGCATTATACAGCAGGTAACGGAGCAGGATAGTTGCATTTATTGTAGTAAAAAAAAGTTTCTTACAGACTTGGACCATAACTAAATCTAGACTGTAATGAAAATTTCTGAGTCATGTGTTATTAAGAGTAGTTCAGCATTTATTACTGAGAATCATCATGTTATTTTTTTATGTTTTATTGGTTATAATAGTTTAGTATTGTATGTAACAGACTTTTGTACCATTGTTTCAGGATAATTTAGAGCCAAATGTTGTGCCAGGAAATTTAGCAGTATTGCTACCTGCTGCTGGCTGTGAATGTTTCGATAGTGTTGTAGGAGGGGCATCTATCCACACTGCCCATTTTGCCCCTCTGATGTCCACAGACCAAGTACCTGCTCTCAGGGTGAGTTTCAGGTTATTTTATTGATGGATCTACTGTGTTATCAGCATCATACAAAGGGCTAGGATGCTGATGATTATATTTGTGAAGTGTTAAGAACTATTACTGTTCGTTTATTTACTTCAGTTGTTCATACTAAAATACATGATATGTGGCGAGTGTTGTAATTTTGAAATTGGTACCATGGTACCGTGTTAATGCACTTTTCCTGACATTTTAGCACATTCAGCTGTACTAAAAAAGGACATGTTTTGGAGTTGAATTTAATGTGTTGTGTCACTGAAACTACATATTTTAATAATACAAATGTATAAACATGAAAACTACCAAATACGACGTATCAATTTCGCGAGCACCAAACTGAGCTTGGTTTGCTTCTGTCAGTCAGTCATGTGACCTCAAGGAAATTACACTGTTTTGCCATGTGAACACACAAACACCTTGCATTGAACACACATTGAAGTTCAGAATTAAAAACCCTAGAAACATTAAGCATGAAATATGAATAAGTAGTAATGGTAAATATTTCGGATTAACTTAAAAACATTGCAATATGATGCAAATCCATGCTCTCACATACCTTGAATGGTCAGGAAGGTAATCTTGTCAGTCCCCAAAAGTTTTTCACCAAAAGTGGTGAAAAAAGCTGCTGGCACAGGAATTGTAGCTGCCGGTCAGGCCTGCAGCACTCTGGAAGGAACTGCAGTTTCCGCAGCTGTGTAAAATTTACCTGTTGTGACAAAAACATCATTAATAGTTCCTCCATGTGATATGCTCTGTGAAATGTGTGCCCAGGTAGGTAACGTAAAAAAATTTCTGTCTTTTTGCCATATCATGGGATGGCGCCTCTAATGTCTCACAACGTTCTCTCCTTTTTTTGCATGTGAATGGAATGATCTATTAGATGCACAAAGTTCACATTATGGTTGACGCTTTAAGGGCTGAAAACTGTCAGCACCATGAGTTTTGTATTACTTCCAACTCTCACTTACAATGCTCATCCAATGAAGGATCTTTTCTTCAATTATTCCTATCATGACTCACATAGTTTGTGCTTCCACAAGTAGAAGGAAGGCTTCTGTAGATTGACTCCGAATTCCACCAGACACACACTGCCTGATGATTTGATGACATTTGCCGTGTTTCTTTTCCCCAGATTTTGTCTCGTACATTTTAACGACAATACCTGATTCCCCTAATGCTTGTGAACTGTTAATTGGTCCACCCAATACACACTTCATGACAGATGGAAGACCAGTCACAACAGTTTCCTCTCTTTTGCATTTTTTTCTCTATGCCATTGTATACAAGCTTTTTTTAGTTAACAATACAAGGAAAGGGATAGATTGCTCTCACTGTAAATATGACACATTGAGTTGCGAACAGGCGTAACGAGAAGACTGTTACACATTTAGCTTTCGACCAAAGCATTCCTTGGTAAAGGAAACACACACTTCCATTCACACAAGCAAGTACACCTCACATGCATATCACCACCACCTCTGGCAGTTTGGACTCGAATGCAGCTATCACGTGGAATGAAAGCAGCAGTCTGAAGGGGGCAGGGAAGAGGGAGGAATAACAGAGTACAGCTGGGGGGAGAGAAGAGAGCTGTCTAGTGAGGTGTGCAGGGACTGGATGGAGACATGACAAGACTACCACCAGGTCCAGTGTTGGGAGGCTGTGGAGCAGGGAGTTCGGAGTTGGGGGGAGGGGAGGTGGGAAGAAGGAAAGGAGAGAAGCATTGCAGGGGTAAGTTGGACGGATGTTTGACGAAGGATGGCACACAATGACGACGACGAGGGGATGTGAATAGGAGAGCAAATTATAGGAAAGGGGATGGAAACTGTTGGGTGGAGGGTGCCGGGACAGTAGGTTACCATAGGTTGTGGTCAGAATAATGTAAAATTCAGAAAAGCTGTAGGTGGAAGGGAGCATTCGGATGGTCTGGGTTGTGAATCACCCATTGAAATAAAGCATGTTACGTTCAGCTGCATGTTGTGCCCTAGGGTGGTCTACTTTGCTCTTGTCCACAGTTTGGCATTGGCCATCCATCCTGATGGACAGCTGGTTGGTAGTTGTACCAATAAAAAAAAAGCTGTGCAATGATTGCAGCAGAGCTGGTATGACGTGGCTGCTTTCACAGGTGGCCGGGCCTCCGGTGGGGGAGGATAAGCCTGTGACGGGGCTGGAATAGGAAGTGCTCTGTGCGAAGATTGGGTAGGTCTTGCACTTGGGTTTTTCACAGTTATGATCCCTGTGGTCCGGGTTTGGGTTTGGGATTGGGAGTAGTGTATGGATGCACTAGGATGTCATTGAGGTTGGGTTGGTGATGGAACACTTCATTAGGAGAGGTGGCAAGGATGCCCCCTATTTGAGGGCATTGTGATAGATATTCGAAGCCCTGATGAAGGATGTGGTTCAGTTGTTCCAGTCATGGGTGCTATTGAATGACAAAGGGGGCACTGCTTTGTAACTGTTTCGTGAGGGGTGGTGGAATGATTGGGAGAGAGTGAGGAAATGGGATGGGCAGTTTGTCTATGGATTAGTTCTGGAGGATAGTGCCTGTTTATGAAGGACTTGACGAGACCTTCAGCATTCTGGGCAAGGGAGTTCTTGTCACTGCAGATATGCTATACCTGGCTTGGCTGACCAGGCTGTATAGTAGGGCTGTCGAAATGCAGATACTGTTAGTGGCTGTAGAGAGGTGTGTATGGAACCATCAGAGAAGACATCAGCATCCAGAAAGGTGGCATGCTGCATTGAGGAGGACTAGGTAAAGTGAATGGGAGAAGTGTTGAGGTTGTGAAGGAATGAGGATAAGGTGTCTTGGTGCTGAGTCCAGATCATGAAGATATCATCAGTGAACTTGAACCAGACTGGGTGTTTGGTGTTTCGGGAGGCTAGGAAGATCTCCTTTAGATTGCCCTTGAAAAGGTTGGAATATGGGGATAGCATGTGAGTGCCCATGGCTGTGCTCGGATTTGTCTGTGTGCCTTTCTTTCAAAGGAGTAGTAGTTGTGAGTTAGGATAAAGTTTGTATGCTGTATGAAGAATGAGGTTGCAGGTTTGGAGGCTGAAGGACATTGGGAAAGGTAGTGTTCAGTAGTGGCAAGACCATGGGTATGAGGCGTGTTGGTGTATAGGGAAAGGGCATCAGCAGTGACGCATAGGGTACAGGAGGTGAAATGGTGGGGATGGTGAAGAATTAATGAAGGAAGTGGGTGGTATCATAGACGTGGGAGGCTAGTTAAATTTCGGCTACATGATAAATCAGTCAAATCTAATGGTCGTAAATTCAACTAAATGCCTAGGAATTACAATTACGAACAACTTAAATTGGAGGGAACACACAGAAAATGTTGTGGGAAAGGCAAACCAAAGACACTGTTTTATTGGCAGGACACTTAGAAAATGTAACAGATCTGCTAAGGAGACTGCCTACCGTATGCTTGTCCGTCTTTTTTTAGAATACTACTGATAGATAGGATTGGCAGAATACATCGAAATATTGAAAGAAGGACAGCACGTTTTGTATTATTATGAACTATGGGAGAGAGTGTCACTGAAATGATACAGGATTTGGGGTGGACATCATTAAAACAAAGGCATTTTTCATTGTGGTGAAATCTTCTCACGAAGTTCCAGTCACCAAATTTCTCCTCTGAATTCAAAAATATTTTGTTGACACTGACCTACATAGAGAGAAATGATCACCATGATAAAATAAGGGGAATCAGAGCTCATACGGAAAGATATGGGTGTTTGTTCTTTCCACGCACTATACAAGATTGGAACAATAGGTACTTAAATGGGATTTGCCGAGTATCCATGTAGATGAATGATTCACTCCAGGAAGAACATCTCATGCACACATGACTACTACCTCCACCAGCTGGGACTGAAATACAACTGTCATGTGGAACGAAAACAAAAGCAGCAATTTGGAAGGGATGGGGAAGAGGAAGGGATAACGGAGTATGGCTGCAGGGAGAGAGGAGCACTCTCTACTGGAGCATGCAGGGACTAGATGGAGGCATGACAAGATTGCCACCAGGTGCAGCTTCAAAAGGTTATGCAGTTGGGGGGGGGGGGGGGGGGAGAGGGAGCAGGGTAGAGGAAAGAAGGGTGAGTGCTTTGGCAAAGGGCGGCACACAGTGAGGGTGAGGAGACATGAGTAGAGGGAAGGTCATAGGGCAGGAGGCGGAAACTGTTGGGTGGATGGTGCGGGGACCATAGGTTGGGGCTGGGATAGTTTTGGGAATGGAGCATGTGTTGTAAGGATAATTCCCATCTGTACAGTTAGAAAAGTGGTGATGCAGGGGACTATCCAGATAGTCTGGGTTGTGAAGCAGCCATTGAAATTAAGCATGTTATGTTCAGCTGCATTTTGCTCTTTGCCACAGTTTATTGCTGGCCGTTTATTCTATTGGACAGCCACTTGGTGGGCACGCCAAAGAAAAACCTGCGTAATGACAGCAGCAGGGTTGGTATGCTCCTGTCAGGCCCTGCACGCACTATTGTGTGTTTGTAGTTTTGCCTTCTGTATTTGCTAGGAAATTCAGGCCTGCACTGTACAATCATGTTGGGGGGGGGGGGGGGGGGAGTTGAGATGTGGGAAGCCTTTTATTTCCACAATTGATCACTGGAGGGCACCAGCAGTCATCATCAGACATGTGGTTCGAGTTATGGTGGTGGCCAAGAAGCACACATTTGACTGTTTGTCTGTGTTATCATAAGGAAAGTTTCTACTCACCATATAGTGGAAATGCTGCTTTGCGAAACCTGTAAGATGCAGATGATTAAAGCAATGATGATGATATCATTGATCCTGCTTCGCTCTAAACTGCAAAGAGAAATGCGGAAACTCCCGGAAAAATTTTTCTGGTTCGTTGTCATAAAGTGAAGATTTTTAAGAAGCATCCACTTCACAACTTCCCTTCTAATAATACTGTTACATTCCATTCTAGATTTTCCATTGCATTGTCATAAGTTTGGTTTAGATAGTTTTCATGACTTAAATCTACTTTACATTGATCATATTAAGCAAATATCTTATAAACTGTTCATTTAATTGAAAATTATTGGAAATATAAATGGAAACATTTGCACATGCACAATTGTGTGTGTATTGGGCCTAATGTTAAATTTTTAAGACCAAAGCATGTTGACAAAGTGCATATATCTGTGTTTGTTTCAACATATTTTTCTGTTATGTCTGACAGACAGTTGGTTTTATATGATCCTGTGACACTGTTTTGTCATTACTTTGATAATATCACCTGTCTAGAAAGTAATTGAAAAAGAAAATTAAATTATTGGTTTCGGCACACCTGAGTGATTCTGCGATCACTGCTTTGCTAAACCTGTAAGATACAGATGATTTAAGCATTGATGATGATACCCTTGATTCTGCTTTGCTCCCAACTGCAAAGAGAAATGCAGAAATTCCTGGAAAAATTTGTCTGGGTTGTTGTCATAAAGTGAAGATTTTGAAGAAGCATCCACGTCACAGTTCAGTGAAAATGACATGTAACAACAAAACATGTGGAACGTAAACCAGCAACATTATAAGTAACACCAGGAGGAACAGAACATACATGTTCTGGCTACAGCTGCACTAGCAAATGTTAAAAAATCAGGTCACCGGAATATTTGGGGAAATAAGCATTTTCTCAGGTGCCACCATCTTCTGAAGATCAAACAGAGCAGTACACCTTACCACCTACCTATGTTAAAGCAGAGGTTTGTTTGCGTACAATATTTTTCAAGAAAAATTTAATTTCATTTGTTTCAGGATGTTGTCAAAGTTATAAATCCAGCATCTTATTTCCTAAATCATTTCAATGAACAATTGTATCAAGAAGCTGCAGTCTTCAGAGACATTTACTACATGATAAAAACAAAGCAACAACTTGCAAAATTCGCAGGAAATCAAGAAGTTGTTCAGTGTGCCCATCAATTGTATGCACCCACTGGACTCGCATTCGGGAGGACGACGGTTCAATCCCGTCTCCAGCCATCCTGATTTAGGTTTTCCGTGATTTCCCTAAATCGTTTCGGGCAAATGCCGGGATGGTTCCTTTGAAAGGGCACGGCCGATTTCCTCCCCAATCCTTCCCTAACCCGAGCTTGCGCTCCGTCTCTAATGACCTCGTTGTCGACGGGACGTTAAACACTAACCACCACCACCACCACCAAATTGTATGCAAGTGCAGTCAGTCAATGGAAGGAATTGGTGTGTGTGTGTGTGTATCAGCAGATGGAGATGTATTGTACACACGTAAACTGAGGAGGAGATCCTAAACATAAATTTACGTCTGGTAGACATGAAGTATGAATTCAATATAGGAATGACAGTAAAGCAAATAAACCTCTAATGAAAGACATAAATTATTTGCTGCTATCTGGATGGCCATAGAGGGATTGATGATCATTTTGAAACAGGAGGAGGACATTTATTATAGTTGAAACTGAAAGATACATACCATCATGTTCACACTCACAGATAAGAGATTAGACAAATTTGATCAATGGCCTGTTGTTGATGGCTTAGAATCTACAAGAAGTTACCAAAAAATCCATTGCAAATGGCTTTCAAGAACAAAATTCAATAGATGTGATTTGTACCTGTGTTTACCCAAATATGTCAGCTGCTCTTGCTTGCATCACAGAAAGGAATGCGAATGAAAACATGACTTAGTTACTGTGTGTATATCGTAAAAAATGTTGTGGTAAAGGACCAAACATGCAATTGTGCAGTTCCAAAATTTTGAGAAATTTCTGAAAATAATTTTTTCTAACAAATTGCAGACTGGTTTTTACACCCTAAAAATTTCTATTTTCAAAATTACGTATAAAAGGCAACCCAGGGTCTGAAGGAGATACTTCATGGCCGCTTTCGCTGGTGGCCTGGCCTCTGATGCGGTAGAATAAGCCTGTGTGACAGGACCTGGAATAGGAGGTGCTCGGTGGCTGAATTGGGCAGGTCTTGCACCTTGGTCTTCCACTGGGATATGATCCCTGTGGCGAGGGGATGGGATTGGCATAGGGATGGACTAGGAGGTTGAGTGGGTGGGGGAATACCACTTCAGGAGGGGTGAGAAGGATCTTTGGTAGGATGTGCCACATGTCAGGGCATGATTATAGGTAACCAAAGCCCTGACTAAGGATGTAATACAGTTGTTCAAGTCAGGGTTTGTGTTGGGTGATGAAGGGAGCATTCCTTTTGTAACTGTTTCAAAGGGTAGTGGGAGAATTGGGAGTGCGTGAGGGAATGTTAAGAGAGATCTGTTTGTGGACTAGGTCGGGGGGGGGGGGGGGGGGGGTGTTGTATCACCTGTTTGTGAAGGCTTTGGTGAGACTTTCGGCATTCTGGCAAAGGGAGTTCCTTTCACTGCAAATACACAGTCCCCAGCTGGCCAGGTTGTATGGGACAGATTTTTTGGTGTTGAAGGGATGACAGCTGTTTAAATGCAGGTACTGCTGGTGGGGTTTAATATGGATAGAGGTGCGAATAGAGCTATCGTACAGTAGGGTGGCATGCTGTGTTGGGGAGGACCAGGTAAAATGTGTGTGAGAGAAGGTGTTGAGGTTGTGAAGGAATGAAGATAGGTTCTCTCTCTCTCTCTCTCTCTCTCTCTCTCTCTCTCTCTCTCTTTAAATCTGTGGTATGGCATTTGACAAATGAAGAAAAGTAAACTGGAGAACTAAAATTCCTCAAGTAAATATTCATTTATTGTTGGATATCCGTCATCAACCCTTTTGATGGACAATCAGGCCATGGGTACCAAGCAAGATGACACAAGGGTAAGATATGGTTGACGGATACTTCAAAAGGACACCACAAGTTTCCTTCCCCATACCCTCTCAATGCGAGCTTTTGTTCAGTCTCCTTAATGACATTGTTATTCATGGGACTTTAAACCATAATAATCATCTTTTCCTTTATTTTCTGTCTGGCTGTACTTTGTGGTAAGTTGCGTGTGACAAGATAAAATTTGGAACTTAGTTGATTTCAACACTACTGTCAATTACTACCTTAGTGGCCCCCTAATGTATTATTAAATGCAGATCTCTTGTCAGTTTGTTTCCTCCTCTATGAGAAATTTCTTACTATACATACAATCTATACTGCTACATAAAGGCAAGTCATCATTTAATGTTGTTACCATAAGACTCGGAAAGGTCTTGACAGATTTACTTCAGATTTTCACACAATACTCTAATTAACATTCAGATGGAGTAGGCTGTATACACTGATCAGGCAGAAATTTTGACCACCGACATACTATTGAAATAAACCCATCCAGATGATAACAGCGCCAACTGGTGAAAAGTCGCTGCTAGTCAGACATATGCACTTTGCATGTAGTATTGGAGAGCATACTGTCTGTGTGTAGAATGGGCAAGGCGCTCTATCTATCTGAGTTTGACTGAACGCAGATTTTGATGGCCCAGAAACTCGGCACGAGCATTTCGGAAACTGCACTACTTGTTGGGTGTTCTACATCTACATCCATACTCCGCAAGCCACCTGATGGTGTGTGGCGGAGGGTACCTTGAGTACCTCTATCGGTTCTCCCTTCTATTCCAGTCTCGTATTGTTCGTGGAAAGAAGGATTGTCGATATGCCTCTGTGTGGGCTCTAATCTCTCTGATTTTATCCTCATGGTCTCTTCGCGAGATATACGTAGGAGGGAGAAATATACTGCTTGACTCTTCGGTGAAGGTATGTTCTCGAAACTTTGACAAAAGCCCGTACCGAGCTACTGAGCGTCTCTCCTGCAGAGTCTTCCACTGGAGTTTACATCTCCGTAACGCTTTCGCGATTACTAAATGATCCTGTAACGAAGCGCGCTGCTCTCCGTTGGATCTTCTCTATATCTTCTATCAACCCTATCTGGTACGGATCCCACACTGCTGAGCAGTATTCAAGCAGTGGGCGAACAAGCGTACTGTAACCTACTTCCTTTGTTTTCGAATTGCATTTCCTTAGGATTCTTCCAATGAATCTCAGTCTGGCTTCTGCTTTACCAATGATCAACATTATATGATCATTCCATTTTAAATCACTCCTAATGCGTACTCCCAGATAATTTGTGGTATTAACTGCTTCCAGTTGCTGACCTGCTATTTTGTAGCTAAATGATAAAGGATCTATCTTTCTGTGTATTCGCAGCACATTACACTTGTCTACATTGAGATTCAATTGCCATTCCCTGCACCATGCGTCAATTCGCTGCAGATCCTCCTGCAGGAGTTCTGTGATGAGTGTCTTCAACATGTGGCGAAACCAAGGTGAAACCAAGTCCAGACATTGTGAGATTGAGATGCCTTCTCTCATTACAGATGTCAGACGTTGTAAGCTGGGCAGACTGGTAAAACAGGACAGGCAGCAAACTGTATCAGAACTAACATCAGACTTTAATGCTTGGCGGAGTACAAGTGTATCTGAATGCACATTGCACCAAACACTCCTAACGAAGTGCTTCCCCATCCGACGACCCACGCATGTGCCAATGTTAACATCATGACATCAGCAACTATGACTGTAACTGGCACTTTGCCATCGGCAACTGGATGTTGGTACAGAGGAAGAGCGTTGCATGGTCTGATTAATCCCAATACCTTCTTCATAATGCCAAAGGAAGGACATGAATCCATCGTCTTCCAGGGGAACAGATCCTTAACACCTGTACTGCGGGACAGAGAGAGACACTGGCAGCAGCACCATTATGCCCTGGGGAACATTCATGTAGGCATCCATGGGTCCAACAGATGTGGTGCAAGGCACCATGATGACCAAGGAGTATCATACACTAGTTGCAGACAATGTACACCCCTTCATCACGATAATGTTTCCCGATGTTGGTGGCATTTTTCAACAAGATAATGCTCCGTGTCATAAGGTCAGGAGTGTGATGGAGTGGGTCGAGGAACACAGTGGCAAGTTCCAGTTGATGTGCTGGCCCCTTAACACTCTAGATCTGAACTTGGTCAAACACAGTGAACATTAATAAAAGCTGACAAACTGCAGGAATGGATTCATGACTGGAAATGGAGAAAAGAAGATACTACGAATATGTGTCTGGAAATGGAAGGTGTGTGTCAATGACAAATCTTCCCAGAATGCAGTACAGAGCTGCATCGCATCCACGTCACAACAGATGTTCAAAGTGGTCTCCAGTGCACATGTTCACGCCTTGCATAATGGATTGCTGCACTCTCATGCACATTTTTACCTCTCTCGAAACAGCATCACAGGTGTCGCGAACATGCTGTTGAAAGTGTCTGCACATCAGGAACTGGTTCAGCATACACAGGACTTTCCACATGCCCTTACCTCAAGATAAAAATCCGAGGGGTTTAAGTCTGTTGATCTAACAGGCAATGTTATAGGGCCTCCGCATAATATCCAGTGTCCAGGGAAGATGTTCGTGAGGTGAGGTGTCTGCAAACAGTAATGCAGAAGTGGGGGGGGGGGGGGGTGCTTTGTTGTGCTACTTTCTCAAGTAGCCCAGGCAGAGTATCTGGTGGAAGTTCAGGTGCATTCCTCCATCTAGATGTTGTGGAATAATGACTGGTCCAAGGATGTGGTCATGAAGAATCTCCGCCAACACATCGACAGTTTAACTGATGCAGATGAGATGTTTCAACCATCCCCCAATGATTGATGATGCCAGTTCTGGTAAAGTTTGATTTGTTGGTAAAGAAAACTAATGACAGAAATCCCATAATGGTGATGGTCTGGTGGAAAAATTATTAACAAAATCCACTGCTGATAATCCTTGCACTCATTGCAGCTGGAAGACACAGTAGTGGTTGTCATGCAGTATACACATAATTGTTGGTGGTCATCTCTCTGAAAGAACCCGTGGTCACAAACATGCCCAAAAAGGATGTGAAATTTTGTGTGATGTGATCGGTGTCTGTCAGGTTACTCATTTTTGTGCAGCCTCTCAAGCATTTCCATCTGCTTGGCCCAAGCAGCATCTCACCTTCTTCCCGACATGAATACTAGAAATACCAGACCATTCTGCTGCGTACAGTACGCTGTGTCAATCGCACTGCCTGCAACACACAAGGAACACGCGATATGTGGTCAGAAGAACTTTCATTCATCAGTGCCTTCTACCGTGCCAATGATGCATTTCCGGACACATGTTCATAGGACATTTTTTTTCTCCATCTCCAGTCAGGAATCCATTTCTGCAATTTGTTGGTTTTATTAATGTTAACCCTGTGCATGTATGTGTATGTGTGTGTGTGTGTGTGTGTGTGTGTGTGTGTGTGTGTGTGTGTTACATTGTGGTGTAAAGCAAGTAGTGTATGCTGGGACATCAGCACAACATGTTGTGTTTTAATTGTACGTTATTGTATTTGTGACACGCTGATGTTCTCTGCCACTTTTATGTGACGCAACATCACTATGTGACTTTCAGTGTTGTAGCAAGCATATACATCTAACAATGTTAGAAGATTCAATGATGACAGCGTAGGTATTCCGACTTGCACTAAAAGTTTTTAACTAAAAAAATTTCAAAAGGGAGAAAATAACAGCAGATATAAGAAAACACACACACACACACACACACACACACACACACACACACACACACACACTCTTTAACTGTTAGTTCTGTTGAGCTAGAATTTGAAGAAGGCAATTTACACAAATATCAGCTGTGAGAGCACAGGCAACAGTAACAAGTGGAATCAAATACACAAAACACATTCTTACGTGGGAGCTAACAGCAAGTGACTGGCAAACCAACAACTTCTAATGTTAAAGCTGTCAAGTCCGAGTAGAGACTTGTGTCTGCACTCAGATCTAATTATAGAGAAGTGCACAAAATTTTAAACTTCAAGTATCAGATAAACATCAAACAGGCAAGCAAGGGAAGACAGTTAATTTGAATAATTCACTACACTGTATGAATGACCGCTGTGCAAATTCAAAGCAATCAGAATCTTACAGTTTAGACAGCAGAGCACCACAGTAAGTGAATTTAAATAGAAAAACCCTGTTAATAGAATACCAGTTTACGTATCTGATCTGGATGTCTGCTCTGGTCCATCAGAGCAGACAGTACTCTGCCACGTATTACAAAATGGTGGCACCTTAGGTGTACCCGGACACACCAGATTTAAATGACAATGACAGTATTCTAGAACCGGAGAATAATATATTGTATTAACATACAGAATGTAATTTACCAAATCGCTTAGCAGCACGCACCCTGTCACAGTTGCTTCATAATCCTGCTAAACCAACATGTTGTATGACATTTGCACTTACAGTGCAAAACAAGTGCTAGAACAAGCAGCAGGAGTAACATAACCACTACTCACTATTAACATTACGTCGGATAGAGCAAGCTCACAAAAGGTTGTCCATAGGAAGTCTGGGCATTGAAGTGTACAATGTGATACGCAGTTCCAGTGCAGCAGGAAGGCAAAGTTCCTATTCGCACACTGCAGGATCTGTCCTTGTCACACCATAGAGCCTTCTGCAGCAGAAGCCTGCAATACCTGTGCCTAATGATGCTGGGAGATGCCACATACTATCGGATCCCCTGCATGGTTGCTCAGACACTGCTCTCGCATTCCCACCTCGTGCATCACTATTTGAACACTCCTCAAGTCAGAGGCAGGGCACACCCAGGATGCCACATGGAACCTTCCTGAGGCAGTGGTGGTAGTTTGAATATAATTGATATTGACATATCAGTCTCCCCAAGATAGAGATGGGGTAAGGGGCTAAAAGAGACAAGTTTAGTACACCTGTTTGCTGTCTGCTGGATCTCCCAGCTTAACCTTAGTCACTTGAACACTGACCTTGCAATGCATCTGCAAGTACTCCATAAGAAAGTTAACAGGTGACAGAACTTTGAACATCCTGCATGGGCCTACAAATTGGGGCAGCTTCTTCACATTGATCACATCTGTCCCTTTACTCTCTTCCCAGACATCTATTCTTTACGTAAATGGTGTCCCCCACTGCCTTTTGCACTGCATACCGACTCCCGGCTACAAATTCATGTCCGTCTCTGTTAGTTGCGGCTGACATTCTTGTGCACCAAGTCTTTCAGTGACCAGACGTTGCTCAGGGGTGCGTTAACATCATATGTCAGCATTAGCTGAGGGGGCATCATTTTATGTGACACGTGGTTCGCTGTGTTAAAAGCAATGCTCAGCCATCTCAAGAAGCTGTCCCATACACACTGAGACTGTAATTCGTAAATCATGAGTAATGATTTGAGATTTTGGTTTATCTGTTCCACGAAGGAAGACTGTGGGCAGTATGGTTTTATTGTAATGTGCCTGATACCAAGTCTGAAACAAAATACCTGAAATCCCCATGACTTAAATGCTGGCATGTTGTTACTTACAAGTGCCCTAGGACGGCCAAAACTCACAAAGATGTCTGATAAATGCTTAACTCTGTATGCAGTAGTGGTCTATCTACAGGGGATCGACCAAATGAGCCTGGTGAAGGTATCTACAACAACAAATACAAATCTGTTTCCAGCCTTAGTGTGTGGGAGGGCTCTCGACAGATAGTTTGTCTGTGGGATGTATCTCTCTCTCAGGGTGGAGTGTAAAAGAACCATTCTTATCAATGGCATCAGTGTTTTCCCCACTTTCACTCCTGACATTTTGAAACTACTTCTTGAATGTTCTTGCCCTTACCTTTCACACCATCTGTTCATTGCTTTTAATTTTCTTTTTGTGGTCCACTATTTTCCTGGGCAGGTAAATTGAATCCATCATATCTTGTCTTGGAGTATAAAATTCCCTTTTCTAATGTATGCCTGTCAACTTGATGTCCCTTCCCTAGTTCTATCCTTCCTTCAGCTGATCGTCCCTTTCTTGCTCCTCACTGAGGTTAGAGAATAATTTTGGAACCTCAGTCAACATGGGTCATGGGCATCTCTGCTATCGCTGCAGCTACTGGTGCCTTCTCTTCTCCATTAGGTGTTTCTTCCTTGGGACTAAACATGTGACTCAGTGCATCAACTATGGGGTCCTGGGTGCCCTTGGTATGGACCACTTCAGATTGGAAGGATGATATGTGCACTGCCCGTCTTGATATTTGGCTGATCTTGCGCAGTTTGACCAGCACCCAGCTCAATGTTTGGTTGTCTGTCTCTGGTTTGAAGTGGCGGTGTTACAGATAAAATTTAAATCTTCCTAGGGTAAACAGTACAGCCAACACTTAAATTTAACAAATGGAGTAGTGTTTCCCCACCCCAGGCAGTGCCCTGGAGGCATAGGCTAAGGGAGGGTGTGCACCACCCTGCTCCTGCAGGACAACAGCTGCAATGCCTCCGTTTGAAGCATCAACCTGTACAGTGAAAGGTAAATTAAAGTCAGGATTACATAACACTTGGGGCCTCACTAAGGGCACATTTCAGTGTGTTGAAAGATGTCTGTTGTGATGCCCCCCACTCAAACTTTTCGTCTTTTTTCCAAAACGGTGTTAAATGGTGAGGCCAAATGGCAAAATTGGGGATGAACTTTCTAAAAAAAATTGGTCCTGCCAATGAATCAAGCAATGTGATTCTTGTTGTGGGAACTTGTGCACGGTGGTCATCCTTGACTGGCTCACGCTGACTCCTGTAGCTGACATGATGCATCCCAAGAAGAAAATTTTCTTGCAAGCTGGTGTTAACATTACTTGGTTTTATTTTCAAGGCAGGTTGCCTCAGCTGCCACAAGATGTCACCCAAGTGTTCCAGGTGGTCTTCAAAGCTCTTTTTATAAATGAAAATGTCACACACTAAACTTTAAATCCCTCAGCACAATCTTAACAAACAAGAATGCACTATGGCCCAGGTGGACAGACCATGTGGCACTCTGTTGAATTCAAACCTATTGTAATCCATGCAGAATACTGTCAGTGGTTTAGAGTCCTCTGTTAAAGGAACTTGGTAATAAGCATGATTTAGATTTAGTACTGTAAAGTTCTTGACTCCACTGAACCAAGTGAAGCAGTTGCAAAGATCTGACAACAACACTGACTCCGTTACCACCTTTTGGTTCAGTGCTCACTAATCAGTTATTGGCTGGAATCCTATGTTGTTCTGTTTAGGCGTGAGAAAAATGGGAGCTGCATATGGTGACACTAATGGTCTGATAACCCCATCCTTTAGTAATTGTTTCACTATTTTATACAATTTGATTATTTTAGGTTGTGACAATCTGTAAGGTACCTGTCACCCCAGGACTTGGTTCTTCAATTGGATTTTATACACAATTTTGTTTGTAACTTCCAGTCTGTTGGTGAGCACCTTGGAGAATTGTTCTAAAACTTCAATTAATTGCCTGGCTTTATACTCTGGCAAATGCCCCACATTGACCTCTGAACTTCTAGTTTGGACCTGACTTACACCCATTGAGTCCCAATGCCTACAGAACTTAATTTTGGTGGCAGGGGAAAATTTAAAACCTAAGTCATGACTGACATAGTCCAATATGCACCCTGTACCCATTAAAAAATAAAGACACAATCACTAATTTAATTAAAAGCCCCCTTAACTATTAAAAACCAGTACGACCGAATAAAATCTCTTATCCTAAGCTTACATCTAATTTTACCAGCCACCTGCAATGGATTCTCTGTCATGGAGTTGCATTTCCCTTTGAGTTGTGTTCCAACTGAGGCAACTTGGCTATCTGCGTATGTTTGCAAAACCAGTCATAATCTAGTAAGAAGACACTGCTGCCTGAGTCCACTAGTGCACTCAGTGATACAGCTCCAAATAGTGTGCACATAATCTCTGCTAACCCGCCTAGTGGTTTCCAGGAACCCCACCCCTGTGCTTGGTCCTGGCATTTGTCATTCTGACACTGTTTCATCAGATCTTTGCAATCCCTCACCAGGTATAGTGTATAGCTGCACCTAAAAGAGTCACACGACACGTCCCTCTTTATGTCCAAGTTCCCAGCCCAGTCTCCGAAGCACCTGTTATGGTTATCTGGTAGCCTCTCGCAGCCCCGCTTCTCATCACCATCTTTGTGATTTTCGATACTCATTATCATATCATCCAAGTAGAAAATGAAGCACATGTTATGGTTATCTGGTAGCCTCTTGCAGCCCTGCTTCTCATCACCATCTTTGTGATTTTCGATACTCATTATCATACCATTCAAGTAGAAAATGAGCACAGCTTGTTTAAAAATATAGCATGCGAGTGATCCTTCGGCCGCATGCCTTTCAAGACATTCGTGACAGTCTCTTCCTCACTAATGTCCAGAGATACGCAGTTCTAGGCCCTTGCACACGCTCTGTATAGAAGTCTTGTAAGTTATAGGAGTGCTCCTCAATCAAGTCTCCAAGCCATGTGTCCCTATACAATCAAATAAAATTCTTCTATGGAGTGCAGGAAACAAACCACCACCTTCCAGATTTTCCGGGGTCAATTTAGCTAATTGCCCTGTGCTAGTGGGTAAATAAGCTTGCACGCTACCTTGTGTGGTATTTACAGTGTTTCGGCTAGGTTTTGTAGATACCTCACAGTATGATTGATATTACTGATTGGCAAGGTACGGATATTTTGAATGACCGAAAGCAGGGGATTTGATACTTTACTGAGTTGGCATGAAACATCTATTCGCACCTCGACCTCCTCTGCAACCTCTGGAGTGTGACCTTCACCTTACTCACTCTCCAGCTGCTACTTGATGAAGGACATAAGCTGTTATATTGCTATGACATCCTCCTGCAAGCTTTTAACCTCAGTGATCCACTTAAGTTTTTTATCAGTTAGCTCAATATCCTTAATCGTATTTGAGATATGATCTATAAGAGTGTTCAACTGTGTCGTCTGAGTGCACGAGGCGGAGGTACTGTGCAGTGTACCTATCACTCTGATAGTTTCACTAAAAGTGTTAAATGCTGAACACTTTGACCCAGTGGGGTGGCACAGTGATTAACATTGTAGAGCCTTCCATTCAGTAGGATGACGGTTCAAATACCCATTTGGCCATCCGGATTTAGATTTTCTGTGAATTTACTAAATTGTTTAACGATATGCCAGGATGTTTCCTTTTGAAAGGGTACAACCAATTTCCGTCCCTATCCTTCCTTAATCTGAGCTTGAGCTTGTGTACGTACAGTGCTTTCTAAGACTTGACATTCCATATGCTTTTGATGCTTTCAACAATGCATGTAAGGTAACTGTTTTGAGAGAAAAGGGAGAGTCACATAAAAACACACAGCTTTCCATTCATAGTGAGAATCTTTCCTGCTGTTTGACTGAAAACGAAGTAGTGTAGTCAGCCTGTTTACAAACTGTATACAGGAAAGACAGCAGAACTAATGGCAGTATTTGTAACACTACAAAATACAGTAGCATTATTCTTATTTCTTATTACTGACAGACCTGCTATAGTCTTGTTATCTAAACTCATCAGTAACCTTACAGAAATTTCTGAAGTCATCCAGGCATTGCTGTTGAAGTCAAAAGTTTAAGGTAATGTTGTTCTATTCAAAATGCACCTAAATTGAAGCTTTCCAGTTGTAAGTGGCACTAACTTTATATTTCCATCTGTGTAGTCACACAACACTGCTATAAGTTTTATTTTTTTATTTTTTTGCCTTTGTGACATATTTCTCCATAACAAGGTAGATTACATGTCTGAGGGAAGGACATACATTTGAGATTGAAAATTTTAAATTTTCCGGCTTCAGAACTCTGCATCAAGCATAGTAAAAACGTATAAGCTGTATAATCGATTACACCATCAGCTCACTCAACACTAAATGATGTTTTAATATGTTTCTTGGTAGTACCTTTCTCTTTTTCCCTCAGAACATAAAGAAGGCTTCATTTATGGAGTAGTGGGGATATTTGTTTACCTTCATCCTAATTGTAGGTGGGTTTGTATGTTTGCTGGAAGGACCATGTGTTGGCTGTCTTTGCCAAAATAGAGATCCGAGGTTGAAGGAGAAATGCAGACAACAGAGATGTGTGGAGGCATATTTGTTAAGGAGCCAAAGTCAATACAGAACAAAATAAGATGATTTATATATTAGGAGACGAAACTGCTAACCAATACTTACTTCCAGGATGCAAAACATGTAGTACAGCTGATACATACACATGAAAGATAAAGCGATAAATTTCCTAACTTTTGGAGCTATTAGTTCCTTCCCGGGGGGGGGGGGGGGGGGGGGGGGGGCTATGAGTTGGGGAAGATTAAAAATTAAGGGCAGGTCATACAGGCACCAGGATAACAGGAACATAGTGATCGATCAGTCAGTATAAATACACATACTTCTGACAAGGTCACAAAGTGGAATGCATAGTGATAATAGTGATACTACCACCAGTGCCAGGTCATGCCAATAAACAAAGCGTGGCAGATTTAAGGACTGCCCCAGATCGTCTCTATCTCACTTGTCTCAGCTCACCGATGTGTACTGTGTGCTCTGATGTATTTATTCATGACAACCTTGCAATATTCAGCTCTTATCTAAACACGTGCACAAACACACGCAAAGAGAGTGCTTTCCAGCCTGACAAAGTTAGATTGTCCTCGAGAACTCATGTTTTGAGTTATTCGGTAAATCCCATAGTACTTTTAATTGGCAAGAAATATCCTCCTCTAGAAGTTTTGTTTCTGTTTGGTTCAAGAAGACTGAAGCTCTGCAATTCATGTGTACTTAATTGCTGTTCAATAAAAACAGTAACAGACACTATAAAATTGTTCATGCTAATACTTTTACCTCTTGCATATCCATGTATATGAACATAATTACCACTTTGTACCACAGGACTCAATGGACTGCAGTACCAGTGGATCCACTACCCTGGAAGCAGAAGTAGCAACAGACAGTCGGCCTCCTGTGCAGCATTCTCCATGCGCACAAAGTGATCTAATGGGACATGCGTGCACAGAATTTTCTGACCACTACCAGCAGCAGCAGCAAATCAGTTCCAAAGAAGTAGCAGTTCATTCAAATGTAGAGCAATCTGTCCTTCCTCCAGCATCTACCACTGCCAGCAGGCTGGGGGATGGGACAAACCACAAACAAACTAGTGCAGGTGATTTTACAACCTCTCTGCTTCAGTGGTATCATTCATGTTGTTATAGCATATCTCAACATGTTTTTTTGTAGGAAAGCTTTATAATAAGATCAGTATTTATTGCCCAATTGTAAGTTTTCTTATGAAATTAGTGGAATAATGTCAGTAAAAATTGTCAACTGACTATAAGTCACATCCACCATGTGAACTACGTTGAAAGACTTGAGTTTATGGTATACTTTTCTCAACAGTGCCTCAGCACTACCTGGGAAATGATGTAAAGGAAAGAAATTAACAAATTTGAGTATGAACTCAGTTTGTTTGAATTTTTTTTACATTGAACTAATGGTGTATGTTATAATTACTTTATATTTTTCAGGTTTTAAGTCTTGTGTGCATATAGAAAGAAAATATACAAGTATATAAGAATATAAATGCTAATTTATCAGTATTTTTAAAGTTAAGTAATTGCTTGTTACCTTTTCAAATGGCGATCACCAGAACTTCCATTATATTAAAATGTAATAGGTGCTTAGCATGATGGGTCCTTGAAACCAAGGTATTCTAAAGTAATTTGCAGTCAGCTTGCAATTACTTTGACCTTTAGAAACTAAAGCTAATTAAACAAACACTTTAAATAATAGACTTAAAAACACTATAAATGTGTTCTACAGCGAAGCGACACATTTGTTTGCATTATGTTCCACTTGCAGGGCTACATGCTTTGCACCTCAGCAGTAACAAGTCTGAGGCCTTGGGCCAGCAGGGGGGCACAGGGGAAGCCGGAGGGAGGGATAGAGCTGAACCACCCTCTGGCTCATCCCCTGAGCTGGAGATACTCTCAGCATCTGTGATAATCAGCTCAACTTATAGTGGCACCGCAGGTCTTCCGTCCCTTGTGGTGACCAGCCACAATGCAGTGCAGCACCAGGTAATTCTCAGAGCCCTCAAGAGCAGTTTTCATACAATGTGCTTTCATTTGAAGTAGGTCTCTCACAGTTTTGTTCGTAGATTGGTTTTAATCATTGGTTTGCACTTGACATAAATGTTTTGTGAAACATTTTGTAATTTGGATCTCTGTAAAATATTCTAATGGAGGATGTTTGATAAGGAAATACTTTTTTTCAAAATATACAGAGGAAACAGTATAGGTATGCAAAGATGGACTCATTGTGGCTTGTTGAGTAACCCCAGTTTGTTCTTATATGTTAAGGGTTATTTAAAGTACAGGGTTATTACAAATGATTGAAGCAATTTCACAGCTCTACAATAACTTTATTATTTGAGATATTTTCACAATGCTTTGCACACACATACAAAAACTCAAAAAGTTTTTTTAGGCATTCACAAATGTTCGATATGTGCCCCTTTAGTGATTCGGCAGACCGCGCTGAAAATTCAAAGCGTTTGACTTTGTCATCGGGTGTCAGGGCTTGTAGCAATTGTAAACGGTAAGGCTTCTGCTTTAGCCTTTTCCGTAAGATTTTCCAAACCGTCGGCTGTGGTACGTTTAGCTCCCTGCCTGCTTTATTCGTCGACTTCCGCGGGCTACGCGTGAAACTTGCCCGCATGCGTTCAACTGTTTCTTCGCTCACTGCAGGCCGACCCGTTGATTTCCCCTTACAGAGGCATCCAGAAGCTTTAAACTGTGCATACCATCTCCGAATGGAGTTAGCAGTTGGTGGATCTTTGTTGAACTTTGTCCTGAAGTGTCGTTGCACTGTTACGACTGACTGATGTGAGTGCATTTCAAGCACGACATACGCTTTCTCGGCTCCTGTCGCTGTTTTGTCTCACTGCGCTCTCGAGCGCTCTGTCGGCAGAAACCTGAAGTGCGGCTTCAGCCGAACAAATCTTTGAGTTTTTCTACGTATCTGTAGTGTGTCGTGACCATATGTCAATGAATGGAGCTACAGTGAATTTATGAAATCGCTTCAATCATTTGTAATAGCCCTGTATGATCATGACAAGAACATGTTGAGATAGTTAAATATTTTTTCCATTTAAAAAAATGAGCTGTAACCATTAAAACTAGTTGCTGTGAAAAGTAATATACACCTATGTATTTAATGGCTGTGTACATCTTGGCTGTGAGACTGATATTAACGCAAAAGTTCAATTCATCTGTCAGAAAGTAAGCTTCTGGCCAGCAAGGGCTTCATCTCAGAAATAGACAACCCCCCCACCACCACGCCTCTCACACAAACATGCAAATGTAACTTACACAAACATGATCACATTCTGTGGCTGCTGAGGCCAAAGACTGTGTGTGTGTGTGTGTGTGTGTGTGTGTGTGTGTGTGTGTGTGTGTGTGTGTCCGCGCGCGCATCGCATGGTCTATTTCTGATGAAGTCTTCATTGACCAATAGCTTACTTTCTGACAGTCTTTTTGTTGTGCCTACGTGCAACGCATCATCGCTATATGGTGAGTAGCAACTAAACTTTTCATAATATTGTCACATTCCATCCAGGTTTTTCCATTGTTTAAGTTCCATTCTTGTGGTAGATAGCTTGTGTACCTTCAAAATGCTTATAAACATATCACTGAATATAGTGAAAGGTGAATAAACATATGTAAATGCTGAGTATTCTGCCACTGAGATAAAGAAGTATTATTTTTGTGAGGATTAGCGCACATATTGTAGTGAAATGGATATTAATGCAACAATAACGAACAGGTTTTCTACATATTAGGGTATTATTAGGAAACAGTCGATGAGCATCCACAGGGGAATTTACATGAAAGTGAACTAAAACTAGAAAATTATACAGATTACAAAATGCAAAGTGTCCCTTGTGATAAGCTGCCTGGAAGCATTATTGAGAACTCTTGTTTTGTCACAGTTACACTGCACTCAATAGTTAGTGGCGGTGGCTATTGATTTACATTTGTGGTACAGATGAGCAGGTTGAATAGAGGTTGAGAGAGAGAGAGAGAGAGAGAGAGAGAGAGAGAGAGGGGGGGGGGGGGGGAAATACGTGTGTGTGTGTGTGTGTGTGCGCGCGTTATTTCAAGCGCACGTGCATATTTAAGCTGGGACATAAATTGTATGATGTAAGAGTTACACAAGGATCACAAAACATTCAAAGCACATTAGTTCATTAGTTTTTATTTTTATTCACTCGCCTAAGTGGTGTGTAATAGAGTTGAATGGGGTAAAGTAAGTCACCTTTTCCTATATCCTTTTATTAACTGGCAGTTTTTTAGTATTTTCAACAAAATACAGAGTCCGCCAGAAAAATGTATACACACTTTAAGGAACCAAAGCATTGCGTATTTATTTATTTTACATTTAATAATTGATCACACATGTTGTACAACTTTGTTTACCACAGGGATACTTTAAATGTTCAAAATTTTCACTGTTGGTGGCTGTACACATGACGACGAGCAGTCGCCGCAACTATGTCAGCCAGTGTTACAGTGGAGATCGCTGCACATGTCACTGTAATCTACTGGGAAAGTTCCTGCTACATGTGTGGCTTACGTCCATAGATGTTATCTTTCACAGTTCCCCACAAATAAAAGTTCATAGGTGTTAGATCTGGTGACCGTGGAGGGAACTCAGTGGGCCCTCTTCATCCAATCCAATGCCCCGGAAAATTGTCATCCAGGAAAGCTCATACAGCTAGGTGGTAGTGTGGTGGCATTCCGTCCTGTTGGTAGAAAACCTCTTCATCAGCTCCATAAAGTGCACGTGTACCTGGCAAAATTGATGTGCGTAACATTTCCAGGTACACTTCTTCAGTGACAGTAGCATCAAAGAAAAAGGGTCCTACTAAGGCCCTAGATGATAGTCCACACCACACATGAACTCCTGGTAGATTGACCGCATTATCCACATAAAGATGCGGATTTTCCGGTGCCCAGTACACGCTATTACACTCATTCACGGTTAAATTTAAATTGTGCCTTGTCACTCCATACTACCTTCATCATAAATTGTTAGTCATCAGTTGCCATTTGCTGATATCATTAGCAAAATTTCATTCGGCGATTAGGATCGTCATTAATTACTTGCAGTAATCATGGAATGTAAACTTTCCACTTTGCAGCTTTCAGAGTTCTGCTAACCCCCACTTCACGTGCACATTGCATAGCAGACTTCTGTGGAGAATTAACAAACATTATCAACACGAGAGCCAACGAGGCAGGACTTGTATCTTTACGCTGTTTCCTGATCTTCCTTTGTGAATATCACAAATCGTTCCATGCAATTCAAACTTGTCAGTGATGCATTTAATTGCTAGGCGGGTTGGCGGTTCGGCATCAAACTCCCGCCTCCACTGACATTGCACTTCAACAGCATTATCAAACTTGAAAAACCGCTTCACAATATGTTTTCATTGCTCAAATGTCAAGTGTGCTGCAGCCATCTTGTTTTCTCAATACTGAGATTAAAGTACTAACAACTTTTAAGCCAAAGACCATACTACAACACACTTGTAACTCAAATCAAACGACTATATCAATATCGCGATAGAGCCTGACAAAGAGTGTATACATTTTTCTGGCGGAATCCATAGAATATTTTGGTCGTTGTTCTGATACACGCAGGGTAGTTGTTTCTTTCACATTGAAGTGAACCTTCTGAGTTCTACGTGTATTGTATGTATGATTTTGTACATTTTTTTTTCTTCCAGGACACCAGTGCGTCACTTGCAAGTCATCTCGGTTCTTCCAACACCAATAGTCCACCAACCAGTGCACAAACTTGCACGAAATCAATCAGTAATTGCAATCCACTGTCAGATCTAAAATACTTGGACAAGTCGGCACATGTTCCTGAAACTTCTAATAATTATAAGAGTGACAGCAATATTTTAAATTCAACTGAAGGCCCTGCAACAAACTTACGATGGGGAATTCCCAGGGGTGTAGGATTACGTGGTGGTGGAGAGAGCTCCCTAACTGGAGGCAGCGGAACTAGTGGCTGGGGTTCCGGTGCTGGGGGGACAACTGGTGGAGGCTGGGGATCCTCCGCAGGGTCTTCACAGCAGCAGCAACAGTCGGGCTCCAGCCAGTGGGGTAGTAGTAGTGGTAGCAGCCGTTCCAGCTCTGCAGTCTCAAGTGGCCCAGGATCTACTGCTGCGAACAGCAGTGCTCAGCAAGGGTCAGGTGAGGAGTATGCTGTTTTTTATGTTTGGTTTTTCATTGAATGGATAATCAATTAAGTTTCATATTTTGTACATTTGAAATTTATGATACTGCTGGTGTTCTGTGAGTTTTCTTGTGTTGTTGAGTGCAGATGATGACAATGCTAATATGTCTTCCAGTAGTACCTATTTCTTGCATGGAATGTCAACTATGATGCTCTGCTGTACTATTCAGATGCTTCTGCCTTCCACCCCTCCTCTCCCTTACTCTTGTAAGTGCCAGTCAGACTGTGGATGCTTTACAGGTAAGGTGTATAATGGGGTTTGATTTAAGATCATTGTGGGTGCTACTTGGGAAAAAGTTCTCTGATAGTATCGCAATAATTCACTACTTTTCAGAATAAAATTTTCGTGTTTAGTTCGTTCAGATGACATCATCCTGATAAATAGTTAATAAAATTTTGTTGTTTTTAGATGCTAACCTTGTGATTGCTTGGCCTGTTGTATAATTATGTAACACTCAAAGTATGGTTGTAATATACTGCCTGACAGAAAAGTGAAGCATGCAGAAGACATGGTTGGATGTCAATGTAATTTTGTCCATGTGTGCACCATTGGCAGGTTTGTAAATGATTAAGGGGCATATAACATGGCATAAACATCGTCAGATATTGAGGAATCGCTGTGAAGGACATGGGGATATCACATATTCGTATTCGTGTGAGACAGCATTATCAGCAACTGACAGAGTTTAAAAGAGGCTTCATAGTGTGTCTCCATTTGTCCAGCTGATCAGATCTTGCAATATCTACATTTTTGGGGCATAGTGGCCCAATGGTGGGTTGCTAGGGAGCTTGAGGGTAGGCATACTTGCCATCAAGGTTCTGGCCTACAATGACTGACCACGCCAAGTGAGGTCCACTGCATTGTGCAACCACACATGCAGTAATCCTCCCTTCATGTCTGCACCTGTCATCTGAGAACAGGTAATGGACTCCCACCAACATTTCGTGTCAACTTGCGCCATTGGTCCGAGTCTAGCTCCAGCCAAACTAGGGAAATACCATCTCGTGCATAGGCTTCCCATAATAGCTCAACACTAAAGGCTGCATTTGGACTTGTGCCATGACAGAGAAGAATGGACTGGCATTGCGTTGTGTTCTGTGATGAATCGTGATTCTGCACTACCTCGGATGATCATCATTGGTGAGTATGAAGGCAACATGTGAAAGATCTCATTCTTCCAAAGTTTTGTAGAGGCACTATGGTGTTACTCCAGACAGAATGCTGTGGGAATCCATTGAGTATGATTTCAGCTCATGACTCGTAGTCATCGAGGGAACTCTGGCAGCACAGCAGTATGTCACGGAATCTTGCATGACAATTCCTTTGTGCCATTTCTTCAAAAGGACAATGTTCATCTACACATGGCACCATTTCTCGATGAACTCTCTTCTTCATTTTGAGGTGCTCTCCTGATCTGTCTCCAATAGAAAATCTCTGGGACTAGCTAAGATGTCAACTCTATCCCAGTGCCAGTATCAAGGATGTCAAGGACCAGCCACAGCAGTTGTGGGCCAATTTGCCATAGGAGAGGATGCAATGGCTTTATGGCACCCTTCCCAATGAAATCAGTGCATGCATACAGGCCAGAGTGGATGCAACGTCATATTGATAAGTGGGCACTTATTGCCAAGTTCTTTGTGAATTTGACTCAGTTTTGTAATCACCAAAATAATATCACAAACTATTTCAACCAGTGAAGTTTCATTTTTTTTCCACCCCCTTTCGGGTGCTTCATTTTGTCAGATAGTGTAGTTACTCTCATATAGGCTGTTGTGCAGCAGTCATTTACAGAAGTTGTGATGACTCATTGTGCTGTTTATACACCGAGCCTGAGAAGCCTTATAATTCATCCATGAGCATCCAGCTGTCAGGCACAACTTGCGACAATTTTTGGAGTAGTTAACATTAACCCAAAAATGCTAAATAGGATTTCAGGTTACATGGCCTCAGTGACAAAAAAAGTAACATCTTGTCATAATACTCACATAAATAAGAAAATTATGAGATGGTGATTTTTCTGAACATACAGATGTCTGGTGTTGAATTACAGGCAAACAGGTGGACACGCATAAGATGTAGCAGGTCTCTGTCATGTTTACCTGTGAAAAACTGCACAATGTGATGCATTTCTTTAAGGCCGCAACCATCTACTAACCTGAAGTGCACCCTACTGTTGAGAGGGATCAATTCTATCATGAATTTTGACACACACATAGTCTACTATACCAGTGTATTACATATGTTCAGTAATTCATTAATCTGGGTGACATGCATCTATGGTTCAAACCTGTTTTTTTGTTGTTAGTGGTGGTGGTGGTGGTGGTGGTGGTGGTGGTGGTGGTCCATGTGCATACTAATATCAATTTTTTGTAGTTTGGGATATGAAGAGTTATTTATGGGGAACAGTGGCCCCTCTACACTGTAGGCATTTTTTGTGTTGTGGTTTCCTCACATAAACGTTGAGTGTGACCACTGTCATTCATAGTGTCAACCACAAAGTTTAATTTTTGTCCTTGTACTACCAGAAACACACGTCTGCTTGTGTCTGTATGTGTGTGTGTGTGTGTGTGTGCGCGCGCGCAACCCCCCCCCCCCCCCCCCCCCCCCACCCAAGGTAAGTCTTTCCGCTCCCGGGATTGGAATGATTCCTTACGCTCCGCCCTTATAACCCACATCCTTTCGTGTTTCCCCTCTCCTTCCCTCTTTCCTGATGAAGCAACCGTGGCTTGCGAAAGCTTGAAATTTGTGTGTGTGTGTGTGTGTGTGTGTGTGTGTGTGTGTTTTTGTGTATGTTATTTTCTCTATCAACGTACCAATGCTTTCGTTTGGTAAGTTACAGAATCTTTGTTTTTAGATACATGATAAATTACAGAATAAATTTCTTTTATTTCTGCCTATGTTTACAAAATTGTTAGGCCCTTAGACTACCAGTTTTGATCAGCAATGATATTGTCACATCTGCAGCAAAACATGGGAAAATCGAATGCAACTAGTGGACTGTCCACATCTTAACACACTAAAATACCCCATTATGTAAAGTATTACAGACATATGCGAAAAATGTGCACTTAAAATATGAATAGGGCATACCTGTTTTAAAACCTGCACGTAGTATAATGAAGCCATATTGGCAGCATCAAAATATACACACAAGGTCAGCTTAGCATTGTTGCAGATATTTAAAATATGGTAAATATTAGGCCACAATGTCGACAGAGTTCTCTGGTTGACAGCGCTACTGTTCATAACGAAGTGAAGTATAGTAGCCACAAAATGTTTGTACTTAAGCTTGCTACTGTTAATGTACACACATTCATCAATTATATAATTGTACAGAATGCAATAGAAAGAACAATACAATATATAAAGTCCACAGTAGGCTTACAAAGTCTATAAGTTATTACAGTGGTTGGAGGAACTTCACTGCCAGAACTCTTTTCATACCCTGTGACATGCTGTTCCAAGAAAAGAATGAGAAAATAGCAAGATTATCTGGTTACTGAAATATATATAATCAGAGAAGGGACAAGTACAGAGTAATATGCTCAACATAAGAAAATGAAGGAAATATGTAATGCATTCTATACCAAGTTAAGACAAAGGCAGACAATGGAAACTCCAGAACTCCAGTAGGAATATCAACAATGTAGGAAAAGACAGATTGCTACTTCCTGTAAAGAAGAGACGTTAAGTTGCAGATACGCACAATTAAGACACTTCGTAAAAGCTTTCGGACACAGCCTTCGTCAGTAAAAAAAACACACACACACACACACACACACACACACACACACCCCTCATGCACAAATGACCGCCAACTCCAGCACCTCAGGCGAAAATATACATACGAGATGTGTTCATTCACTTTGTAAAGTTTCAAGATCTTCTAACAATCTGAGAGTATGGCCTTTTTGCATCATGTGGGGAATGCGCATACTGATCTCAGGACAACTAGTTTCTGTTTGATCTGAGAAGTTTCAGACTGATCTGTGTAAAAAGGTTGACAACTCCCAATTTCTTCTTAACAGTTACATAAAGAAATTGCTTAAAATGATGAATGCTACACATCCCCAGCTTAAATCTCAACTTAAGATTCAAAAAGATGGAAATCTGATTTGCCCAACTGTGAACATATCATCACTGTGCTATAAAGTAAATAATTTTCTTAACACTAAATTTAAATCATTTTACGCATGTGGTACATATTTACAGGCTAAAAACAGTTTTTAGTTTGCAAATGCAATGAAGGACACACAAATAGCTAATAATGAGACGACGACATTCCTGGATGTAACAGACCTCAGCAGTAATGTTCTGATAAAAGAAACTATTGAAATTTATACCTAAAAACAAAGATGATGTGACTTACCAAATGAAAGTGCTGGCAGGTCGACAGACACACAAACGAACACAAACATACACACAAAATTCAAGCTTTCGCAACAAACTGTTGCCTCATCAGGAAAGAGGGAAGGAGAGGGAAAGACGAAAGGATGTGGGTTTTAAGGGAGAGGGTAAGGAGTCATTCCAGTCCCGGGAGCGGAAAGACTTACCTTAGGGGGGAAAAAGGACGGGTATACACTCGCGCGCACACACACACACACACACACACACACACACACACACACACACATATCCATCCACACATATACAGACACAAGCAGACATATTTAAAGACCAAATATGTCTGCTTGTGTCTGTATATGTGTGGATGGATATGTGTGTGTGTGCGAGTGTATACCCGTCCTTTTTTCCCCCTAAGGTAAGTCTTTCCGCTCCCGGGTCTGGAATGACTCCTTACGCTCTCCCTTAAAACCCACATCCTTTCGTCTTTCCCTCTCCTTCCCTCTTTCCTGATGAGGCAACAGTTTGTTGCGAAAGCTTGAATTTTGTGTGTATGTTTGTGTTCGTTTGTGTGTCTGTCGACCTGCCAGCACTTTCATTTGGTAAGTCACATCATCTTTGTTTTTAGGTATATTTTTCCTTCGTGGAATGTTTCCTTCTATTATAACCATATCATTAATTAAAACTATTGAAATTATTAGACGTAATCTGCTAACACGTAGAAAAATCAGTACTGCAGATTGTGCAGAACTATCTAAATTTTTAAATTCTGTTTGAGCTTAATTATTATTATTATTTTATTTTATTTTTTTTCTTCAGTGACAAATATATTATCAAAAAGATAGGCTTGGGATGGGTAATAATCCGACTGGTACATTTGCCAGATACGTTTATGAACAATTTAGAACATAATTTTTTTGCTACGTTTCCACAGGTAAAAGAAAAAAGCTATTTATTATAAATGGTATGTTGATATTTTATTAGTGGTAGAGGCTGTGACTTGTGAGGTTAATGCACTTGCCCAAGCAATGGGCAGCATGCATCCAAAAATAACTTTTACTGTGGAAGTAGAAGAAGGGGACTCCATTAACTGCCTTGACCTTACTATTGAGAAAGTTGACAAAAAACATAAATTTCCAATTTTCAGAAAACCTACATGTGCAGATATTATCATCAGTGGCAGTTCATGGCATCCTGCATGGAAAAAAAAGCCTTCTTCACCTTAGTGATTTACCAGTTACATAGGCTGAACTGACCGCTTTTTTAAAGTAAGGTTTAAGGGGTGTTCACAGCCACATAACATAACTGCTTTGTGTTTGCATTTATCAGAAAACAGTCATAATATAGGGAGTATTGAGAATAGTGTGTGTGTGTGAGTGTGTGTGTGTGTGTGTGTGTGTGTGTGTGTGTGTTCGTGTTCGTGTTCTCCACAGGGTGCAGAAGGGCCATGTTCTCAGCTTGTTAGAAGAGTGTGAAATCAATAAAGTGAAAAGCAAGGGCCACTGCACCAGATCTATAAAAATGGCTACAACAATCAGTTTCTGTTTGTCGTGGGGTCACTAGTGTTGTCGGAACACATTGCTTCACTTCTGCAATGTTTGCATGTTGTGGTGAGTAAACTTCAAATATCAGTAAAAATATTTTTTAAATAAAGTAAAAGAAAACAAAATAAAAAAAATAAAGTCAGTTGATCACAATCGTAATAGACCAGCAAAAAAATTATCTTTGCTGAGTTACTACAAAAACTGCACCTTCAAAAGGTTTAACTCTTGCAAACACAGCAGTCTCACAGTAAGATGATCAGAGAAATAAAACAGTTTGTAAATTTTACTCTGCTGAAATTCACAAAGCTTAGAGGTAAAATTTACGCAAACGTCAGTTTTAAATTTGTAAGTGCAAGAACAAAGTGTGTTTTATTCAACACCAACACCAATTTCCATGAAAAAAAATAATGAGCTTCAATCAGTTGAGACCGACTAAGCAGATGCATAAGAAAGCGAGAGGATATTCAAAATATTGCTTGGTGCACATGCTCTGTATTTCTGACTTTTGTAGGTCAATTTGTCATCGCTTCTCAGTTTGACTGACCACAGGTGTCCAGTATCAAACTGTTTGTCTCTACTTCCCCTACACCACTGTGGTATGTTGTTTCTAAAAAGTTACCATTTACAATCTGTATAGAAAACTGATATGCGCCACTAGGTATCCGCATGTACAGATACATCACAGTCCACCACAAAAGCATGTTGTTCTGTGTACATTGTGCTAAACCAAGCTCACCGGATTAAGGGACAGTGATTACTGCCATCATGAACTAACAAAAGTTCGAACGACATTCAGTTCAGATTGATATAGCAATAAAGAGACACAGTGAGCTGTGAGGTGCAGTGGGGACAAAAGCAGACAAAAGAACAGGAAAAAAAACTCCCTGTTGCTCACCTAACATTTCATGAGAGATGTCTGTGACTGGATTTTTTACTGCAAATGATTTAAGCCTCTATTTCAGAGCAGCCTCAAGAAATGAGATCTGCAGTGATACAGTTTCTCTCCATGCTGTAGGTGTTTGCTAACTTCAGTGTGAATGTCGCAATGCCTACATTGGCGAAACCAGGTTACTGACTGCAGGTTTGCCACAAGTTCTGGAAATCGGGGAATATCAGAGAATTTGAAACATGTCGGGGAAATTTGGAAAAAAGGAAGAAATCTCATTTTTGTCTCAGTAGATGAAATGGCTTGTTTACTGAGATGTTACGCATTGTCTCTGGCTGGGTGCAGCTGAGTATGTGCACTGCTTCCCTGCTCACTCATTCTTACTGCTTCTCCCATTCCTACAATTCCCCTCAGCTTGTAGTCAGTGCTGCCACGACTTCTTGCCACTAGTCTATCAGTTGCCGATGAGAGGCAGGGAGGTTTGACAAGTGGTTTGTTTGGATCTGATTCTCAGATAATACTGATGCAGTCACCAGAGACAGCAGTCATGGGTACATGAGTTTTGTCTGAGTGATTGTGTGAAAGTGTGTGCACTCTAATTTTCTGACAAAGGCTATGGCCAAAAATGTAGTTGTGGGGAATATGATAGTGCCAGTCTGCGGCTCAGCGATTGTCTTCACGGTGAGTTGCTACCTATCCTCATTAGTACTGATTCTCAGAGTATTCGTGCAAGTTATCTGATGCTTGGATTAATCACTGCAGTCTCATTTCATCAATGTGGTGTCTGTGACACTTGAATAGCTGGCCACATGAGTGGACTTCCACAACAGTCCAAAACCGCAGGCCATTTCTGCAGGCATCTCTTAACGAATCTGGCCTGCCTGCTGATCTGAAGCCCACCATTTCCCACTAATGTGCAGGCCCTGTCTGTCTGATCTAGTCACACCGATCTGTGTGCAGGCCGGGTCTGTGTGACATAATGCGGTGGATTTTCATCATGGACCCAGGACTCTGGTGCTCCTCAGCAGGCCAGAGGGCACAGAGAATGGATTTCAGGAATTGCAACTTTCTTACTGCAAGTAAATTGTACAGTGCGGTGTTTTATAAACATTTTATTCGTTGTAGTAGATTGTGGCACGTTGAAAGTAGTCCATACATTAGAAAGTATGGATGATAAGAAGGAGAAAATTATGGCAATCGCTGGCAGTTTGTACACTATGTACTCATATATTTTTCGAAAGAAAAATTATACAATGCCTGTAAAATGAAATTATCGTGTGGCATTGATGGCTGGGATGCCCTATCCGGGGAAGTTTGGCCACCAAGTTGCAAGTCTTCATTCAGGTGATGCCACATTGACTGACTTGTGTGTTGGTGATCATGAAATGACGATGAGTGCAACACAACACCCAGTCCTCGAGGGGAGAAAATCTCCAACTCTGCAAGGAATCGAATCTGGACCCGCCTAATGGCCGGCAAACATGTTACCACTCGGCTAAGCAGGCGGACACACAGAACCACTAAAATAATAGACATAACACAGTGGGTAATAAGTGACAACAATGAACATAGTAGAACCAACATTTTATTGGCGGTCACCTGTAGTGTTGGTTTACGCAACTCTTCCCAACCTTATACGCTTCTTGCAGGAGGCTTACTCTTCCCTGAGGTTATTTCGTCAGGGGAAAATGCTAAAATTTGTCTGGAAATCAGGGAAATACCAGACAGTTCCACTTGGGAAAACTTGTGGCAACCCTGGATTAGGCCCTGTCTTGGAATATGAGTGCTACGTATGATAGAAGCAACACACCAAATTGACAGTAGTCAACACCTCCAGGAATGTGGCAGGTACATCCATTTTCAAGAAAATTGTGTAATTGCTTGACAACTAGGGGCACAAAATTAGATGGTAAAGCCTTTGTAATAATTGATTGTCCGAGGGAGGATGACTAAAAGATGTTGGCAGCCTGGATGTTGGTGATCCCAGTCCAACAGGGTGCGTGACATTTGTTAAGTCCATACTGTATGCATTTTATGACACACTGGAAAGGGGATTCATCCTACACAATTTGTCTCCCCCTTCTGCAGGTTTTGTCTTGCTAATACTGGTTAATATTTACTTTATTTTGATAATGCAAATATTCATGTGGTTTTTTATTGAATTTCTAGATTGTGTGCTTTTTCATCTTTGTTCCACAGATGAGGACTCAGCATGTTAGGTCAGCTGGGGAAAGTGACATATTAATGACACACCACAGTCACGAACAGTATTTTGTGTGTGTGTGTGTGTGTGTGTGGAGAGAGAGAGAGAGAGAGAGAGAGAGAGAGAGAGAGTGTGTTGATTAGGGAATAATGATCCTTTAATTTACAGGTAACTCAAATAAGGGCAATAATTCACAAAGTGGACAGAATTCTTCACAGCAGAGCCAGCCACAACAATCACAACAACAAGGAGGTAGCTCTGCATCATCAACACAGTCTACATCCTCCCAGATGAGTCAACAAAGTGGCCAGACAGGTGGAGGTGCACAGCAGGTTGGGGGAGGTGGAAGTGGTCAATCTCAAGGTTCACAACAGCAGCAGTCTGGTAGCAGCTCAGTAACTCAGCAGCAGACCTCCAGCTCAGCTGGACAGCAAGGCAGTTCCACAAATCAATCCTCTTCCCAGCAACAGCAACCAGGGACATCAACTGGTCATATTCAGACTGTGACATCTGGCCAGAGTTCAGTACAACAATCTCAACAACAACAAGGGAGTAACAATGGTTCCAACTCTAGTGCATCTGCTTCATGGGCTGCTGCCGCTGGCAAAGGTCTAAGTGGCAGCGGAAGTGTAAATACAGGAACATCTAGTTCAGGACAACAGTCTTCTGGAGCAACTTCAGGTTCTTCCAAGCAGCAGCAACTTGAGCACCTGAATTCCATGCGAGAAGCACTCTTCAGTCAAGACGGTTGGGGAGGGGTGAGTAGATTTGTCAAATATGACAATGAGAGATAACTGGGAGCCTGTGTGTGTTACTTTCACTGCTTCAAATGTTCATGAAATGGCTGCCACTCCCCCTGCCACGTTCCTCCAGTCTGTTCACCCACCTTGTCCCTCCACTTAAGCACAATTCTGCCCAACCTCTCACTCCACTTCGCACAGCTCTGCCCGCTATCCCTCTCCACTCCGCACAGCTCTGCCCGCAATCCCTCTCCACTCCGCACAGCTCTGCCCGCAATCCCTCTCCACTCCGCACGACACTGCCCGCAATCCCTCTCCACTCCGCACGACACTGCCCGCAATCCCTCTCCACTCCGCACGACACTGCCCGCAATCCCTCTCCACTCCGCACGACACTGCCCGCAATCCCTCTCCACTCCGCACGACACTGCCCGCAATCCCTCTCCACTCCGCACGACACTGCCCGCAATCCCTCTCCACGCCGCACGACCCTCTCCACGCCGCACGACCCTCTCCACGCCGCACGACCCTGCCCACCCTGGCCATCCTGTGCTGTACCCTTCTTACTCTGCCTAGCAGCCCCTCTCCGTACACCTGTTACTCTGCCCAGCTCCCCCTCTCTGTACACCTGTTACTCTGTCCAGCTCCCCCTCTCTGTACACCTGTTACTCTGTCCAGCTCCCCCTCTCTGTACACCTGTTACTCTGCCCAGCTCCCCCTCTCTGTGCCCCTCTTTCTCCATCCAACTCCCCCTCCCCTACCGCTGTTTCACCTCCTTCTACCCCTCTTTCTCCTCCAACTCACCCTTCCTCTCATTCTCCTTCTTACCTTTCCAATTCCCCTTCCTCCTTTCCTCTCCCAGCTTCCCGTTCTGTCTTCTTTTTCCCAGCTCCCTTACCCCTCTTCCTCCTTGCAACTCCTCTTCCCCTTTTCCTTCTCCCAACTCCCTCCACTCTTCCCCTTCTTTCCCCTTCCTCCTTCCTATTCCCTCTTCCTTTTCCTCCCAACTCACCTGAACATGCACCCCCTCACCTACTTTCCGTGAGTTCCCATCCTTACAAACATTACATTATCCAGAAACTCACCAAATTTTTTCTCTTCTGTGTGCTTGTCTGCTACATTACAGCCTTGATTTTACAGTCATTAAAACCTGTTGCCAAAATATTTCCTTCGTGATCAATAGACCCTTCACTTAATATAGTGGAGACTATTATCCAGGTCTCAGTTATATGCATTTGAGATTATCTAGATTGTCAACTGTGAGAAATGTCTTTGTGGTCTAGTCCGTGCATCCATGGACGTGTCATGCTGGCACTACCTGCTTGCACCCAGCATTATCTCTACGCAACACATTTCATTGTTATTTTAGTTAGTACAAGTGCAGCAGATTGGTATTATTGCTTTAAGGTAAAATGATTGTTGTTATAACGCTAAAAAAAAAAAAGGAGAATGCTATTGCAAGTTAGACAATTAGTGTGGTGTAGATACTTCTATGATACGTGAATTTAAGAAGCCTACTGATTCAATTTTAAAATCCATTTGCAAAACCTTATTGTGAAGGCAGGAATAAACACAGAAAAGTGATGAAGAAACTGAAAAATGAAGCTTTTTCTTGCTGGTTTTTACAAAAATGATCAACTGGGTAATCAATATCTGGTCCTTTGCTCTGTGAAAAGGCATTGCAGTTAAATTTAAAAAAAATGGTGATGAGTAATTAGTGGTAACAGATGTTTGTACAGATTTATATCTCATCATGGAATTTGCAGATTGGAAATACAATATGAAAAATGACAGCTGATTGTGGGCTTTCAAGTAAAAAATGTGGCCCGCAACTATGTACCCTCAGACTCTGAGTTCAAATATTAAAAGTTTACCTGGTTTCATTGTCTAGGGGCTCGGATTTGTAGTTGCTGTATTACATGCCAAATACTGCTGAGTCTACAGTATACAATATGAATTTACACATGAATTGAATGGTCGAAGGTTCCTAATTTTGAATGCAACATAGAAATTTATATATGAAAGATTGCAATTAAAATATGCAGGTACTATTTTAACAACTTTAAATGATGAGTACGATAGCAGAAGAACCTTTAAGCATACTGTTTATTTCTGAAAAACACTTATTGGTGTCGATGGTCTAGCAATTAAATAAAATATAAGTTGAATAACAGGGAAACAATAGATTCCTATTCCATTAAGTTTTGGGTGTGCAGCTGTAAGAATTCTCCTTCTTCTTCTATTATTTCGGCTGTATAATGTTCAGCCATCTTCAGAGTGAGCCGCAAGACTGCCCCTCCAGTGCTTGCTTTGTCCCTTTATACTCGTGTACTGCGCAACTGCAAATGCGCCAGGGGTGTTGGTCAGCAGCAAAGACTTGCACAATGCGCGTGTTACATCTATGACTCCCCAATCGATCTGTGTTGGTATGTCGACATATCATTGTGAGCTGCACTGTGATGACGTCTTTGTGAGTTTATTACACAAAGTGCCGTATTCCATGATTTATCAAGGTTGAAACCACTATCTCTATTAATTAAATTAGTTGCCAAGTGAATCTCAGTTGCCTCCTTCACTATTGAATCCCAAAAAGATGATGTAGTTGTCAAAAGTTCGATGTTGTCGTACAACATACTGTGACCAGTGCCAATACAGTATTCTGCCACGGCCGACACTTGTTAGGTTGTAAAAGTCGTGTGTACCTCCGGTTTTCTGTACATCTTTCTTGTACAGTAAGAGTTGTTTGTCCAATGTAAGAAAAGCCACATTCACATGGAATTTTGGAAACTCCATATTTTCAGAGTAGCAAATCATCTTTGACAGAGTCCACGGGTGCAGCTGTCTTGGGTGGACGACGAAATATCACTTCACTGTGGGTTTCAAGTCAGCAGATTCAAGCACTTTCTCCTCGAAGTCTTCACAGACGGACGGAGTCGCCATGTGTAGTCCCTTAACGCCTCTGGTGGCCAACTTATTTATGGAAGACCCATGGTTTTCTGGAAGTATGTTGGTGGTGGTACCTTTGTAGTTTGGCCACATGCTGAAGATAACTTGCAAGACTTCTCAAGACATCTGAACTCCCTCCACGATCAAATAGAGCTCACAGTGAAAATTGAAGAGGAGGGATGCTTTCCATTCTTGGATGTTCTGGTTCGGCGCAGAGAGGATGGCACTTTGGGACATGAAGTGTATCGGAAGCCGATGCACGTGGATTTATATTTACGTGCAAATATCTGCCACCATCCTGCCCAGACGATGATTGTTCTCTGAACTTTGACCCATAAAGGGCATATTATTTCTGACGAAAGCAGTCTGCACGATGAACTTTCCCACTTACAAAGAGTGTTTAAAGACAATGGGTACTCCCCCCAGCAGATACAGAAGGCACTGAAAATGAAACCGAAAGAGGTCACAAAGAAAGCAGAAGAAGATGAAGAAACCTTTAAATTGATGGCCTTCCTGCCATATGTGTGTAGCCTCTCATCAAAAATAGGACGGATTCTCAGCAGACACAAAGTAAAACTAATTTTTCATCCTCCACCCAAGACAGCTGCACTCGTGGGCTCCGTCAAAGATGATTTGCTACTCTGAAAATATGGAGTTTCCAAAATTCCATGTGAATGTGGCTTGTCTTACATTGGACAAACAACTCGTACTGTCCAAGAAAGATGTACAGAAAACCGGATGTACACACGACTTTAACAACCTAACAAGTCGGCAGTGGGAGAGCGCTGTATTGGCACTGGTCACAGTATATTGTATGACAACGTAGAAATTTTGGCGACTACATCATCTTTTCGGGACTCAATAGTGAAGGAGGCAATTGAAATTTGCTTGATGACCAATTTAATTAATAGAGATAGTGGTTTCAAACTTGATAAATCATGCAATCCAGCACTTGGTGTAATAAGCTCACAAAGACAACATCACAGTGCAGCTCACAATGATATATCGACATACCAACACAGATCGACTGTGGAGTCATAAATGTAACTCGCGCATTGTGCACATCTCTGCCACCGACCAACGCCCCTGGCGCATTTGCATCTGTGGCAGCATGCGCAGTTGCGCAGTACATTAGTATAAAGGGACGAAGCGAGCACTGGAGCGGCAGTCTTGAAGCTCACTCTGAAGATAGCTGAATGTTATACAGCCAAAATATTAGAAGAAGGAGAATTCTTGCGGCTGCACACCCGAAACTTAATGGAACAGTCTTTGCGCCGCCAAAACCTGAAGATTCACAATAGATTCCTACTTCACGTAATTAGTTTTGAACAACACCATAGCTCACAAGATAGTCACTTCTAAACACATACTACGTCTTCACTGCAGAAGCCACAGAAATCGCACAAGTGCACCCAAGTCGGCACTACAAAATTGTTCTATCTCCCGTGACCATACGCAAACTGTTTAACAATCTCCAAGTATTTCCTGCGACCATCTGTCGCACCTTCCCGCCCAGCACGCCTGTGTCCTGTGCCATCCAATGCTCCTCCCCACTTCCATACAGTCTCTCCATTGACTTCAGTAGTCTCCTGCCGTAGTAATGAGCACTGTGATTGGCTAAAGCGCTCCCGCCGTGTCTCCAAGCCAACGCACACTCACAAACATATTGAAACACATACAGAATATTGGATTTACGTTTAAATAAATTAAAATTAAATAAATATTCCTACGGCTGGGCCATAAACTCGCTCTAACACACATTATTAAATACATAAACAAATCAAATATGTATATCACAGGAATAGAAACAAAGGTAGGCCAGTAGCCTGATCTCTCTGTGCTTTCTAAAACACAGTAAATATTGCACCAATTTCTTCATGAATAGTATATATCTGAAATAAACAAAGACATAACGAATAAATATATTTATAAGCATGCTACTACTGTTTTCTCGCGTAACTGTGGAGTACTGATGGCCTGAAGCGGTCAATAGTAATCGGCCACTTTGACCTCCAATAACTCATATACTATTCAAGTTACAAGCCTGTAATTCATACCAATGTAGGTTTATACTAATAGATTTCTAAAGACACGTTGATCAACAAAATCGTGTGAACTGTTAAGATTTTGGAAATTCGTTGCTTGGTGTTACTTGTATAATTTACAGTCGGATACTAAACTTGAAACTAATAAAGATATTGAAAATCTGATTACACCTTCAGAATCATCATGCAAATAATGGCAGTGTACATGTTTCTTTTTAAGGTATCATGATTCTTCTGGCTATTATTAATTTCTACATGAACTGTGAAATATCTGCCATTATGATTTCTCAAAGTCTGCCATCTTTGGCACTCTTGGCATACAAATCTCCTTCATTGACATAAAGCACAATCCTCGACACAACCTCGGCCTGGACCACGCGCTGGGTCTACCCCTCTTGCTCTGGCTAGTGTTCGGCAAAACGCGGTTGCTTACAAGCCCCAGTGTGCCGAACAGCCTTTGCGGCCATGCTATCTCCGAACTTAGAATATGTTTGGGGCGCCACAACTCGCTCGTTAACCTCACGTCATGTAGATACAGTAAATTCTGCTAAAAGTGGTTTAAAAAAAAAAAAAAAAAAGGTTGGTTGAAAATGTCTAAGAGTTAGACTTTATTTACAACACTGGTAGAATGGGTTTATGTTGGATATAATTACAGTCAAAATCTTTAATTGACAAGACTTCAGTTCCAGTAAATAGCAGATAACAATATTAGTTTGTGCAAATGCTACTGAGATCCGTGAAATGCCTTAGCTTTTCCTAAGAAATTCCAAAAGCCCTATGTGCTTAAAAAATATTGGGGTTCCCTCAATTAATAAAAACCAAAAAAGTACTTGGATTGGATGAAAACTGAAATATTCATGGAGTGATATGACAACACTTTTATCCCCGAAGGAAGAAAAAAAATTCAAAATGAAATTGATTATCATGGAGCAGTCCTACTTTTACTTTATAATTGCAACAACTTGTAGAGAGAGAAAATGGAGTGCTTGCAGGAATATTTTTTCCTCCTAATGTGACATTGTTGTTACAACCAATGGATCAGATTGGTAATAAACATTAAAATGACTTTATAGAAAACAAATTTTACGTAGATTGTTGACTTATTTTGTCAGTTTCTGGATTTAATTAAAAGGAGACTTCAAACAAAGGTTGGAATAGAATACTAAAAACTGGCCCATGACATTCATTACCTGATAGGATGATTTTGTTTTGGAGGGTGCAAATGAGCTAATGACTGACAAAATATGCCAAGAATATGATACTAGTGATATGAAAGAGTGGTTCACTTGCAACAGTAATGATCTAAGGTTTTCAGATAATGTCAGATGATAACATTATTGGAAACATTGTGTGCTAACGAACAGCAGGAAATGAAAGAAAGAAGAAAAAGGACATGCAAAAAAGTATGTGCAGGACCTTCTGATGCAGAAGCATTTCGAGCCCCGGAAACTACTTTCAAATGGTTGGAAAAACAAGCTGTGTGTGATAGCATGAATTTACTACAGTTAAAATGAGTTCGTGATGTAGCAATAATGAAGAGAAAAAATCTTTATAAACATAGATTTTTATTCATTTCATTAAGTTTAATTTGTTTTTGTTGTTTTGAGGAAGCACTTAACATTATGTATTACCCTAGAAAGAGTACCATGTCACAATGTTCCTAAAAGATAACCATACGTGGGCGACATAGGTCATCTTTCTATAGTTAATAATACAAAAATCACTTTTCTTCATTCATTCAGTTATTCGGATTTTTTAGTATCCAAATGATTTATGACAAAAATTAATCCAGTTAGTCGAGTCTCCACTGTAATCTTTTCCTGCCACTCAAAATCAACTAAATTTGTTTTCTCCCCAATATTGTATGCAGATAAAATGTAAAGTTAATGTATCACTCTTGTGTACTTGACAAGATTCCTTACCTTACAGGTTTGACTTGATTAATACTGCCTGCTCAATAATACATTCATTGCAAACTGGCAGTTTAAGAATTTTATATTTAGCACAGTGCAGTTAATCAAACTCAAATATCAGTTAATGTAATTTGTAATTCATTTTGTTCTGATATTAGCTTATTTGTGAAGTAAATTCTGAATGGTTACCAACTGTCACAAGGGTGATGGCCCTCATTTGAGAAGAACTCTGGGATTAATGTGTTTCTTAAAGACTTTAGTTGGGTCATTAATAGCATATCAGTTGAAATTTTTATTTGCGATAATTCGTATAACCGTTTGCATACAGCAGGACATAGTAGTTAAAATATGTTGCACAAGTATGCTGCATTTTTAATTGCATTGCATATAGTAAAACTGTGTGTGTGTTTATTTATATATTTGCAGCAACATGTCAATCAGGATACAGGTTGGGACATCCCTGCTTCACCTGAACCAGGTGTTAAAGATGGTGCTCCTGTCTGGAAGCCAAATGTCAACAATGGTAAATTATTTGACTTTTAGACTCTATCTTATATGTATAACATGATTGTGCAATATAAGAAGTATTTGACACTCTATAACCAGGTATTAAATCCAATCTAATGTATTGTATCATATTTTTACATTATGTCTCTTATGGGATGAAGAGACTGGACAAAAACTTCGGGAGAGGGTTTAAATTTCTAACTTTTGAAATTTCTGCAGGGAAGAGGAGTGCTGCTGAGGAGGAAAAATTTTTAATATTATTTATGGTGATACATTCAACTCTTACATTACTAAGGCAACATTTTTGCTTTCTTATTGGATTGTTCTGTGTACTTTCTTCTCTTATTGCAAAGCTCACTATCAACTTTTTGAATCTTGGACCGTAATTCGCCTCATTTCACATGAGATTAATAATTTATTTTTCTGAGCAAGGTACTACTTTGTTGGCTGATTGTTTTATGAATTATTTTGACTGTTTTGTTTCTATTGCATTGCATAATGTGTGTGTGTGTGTGTGTGTGTGTGTGTGTGTGTGTGTGTGTGCAAGAGGGACAACATCTCAAATCCGCATTCGACCATTCAGGTTTAGATTTTCTGTGCTTTTCTTCAATTGCTCCAGGCAAATGACAAATGTTGTGATGGTTCGTATATTTTCTGTGAAAGGACATAGCCGATTTCCTTCCCCATTCTTGAGAGTCCGAGCTTGTACTTCATCTTCCACTTAATCAGCCTTGATTGAAGGCTGCCCAGTCCTTCATTCATCATGAACATCTATTCTGCGAGTATTAAACTCACAATACCACTTGACACATTAATATGATTTATCACTCCACCCCCATAAACAGTTTTGATTTCATCAAAAACCTGGAAACGTGCATTTTCCTTTGCGAGAAGAAACCGGATTACACTCCTCACCTCCAATCAGCAGTTTTCGGAACACACACAATTATTGCATTCTACTGCCAACACCTTATCCTTAACACAGTGCTGTCAACTCCTTTCAAAACAATCTCTTCGATTGTTAGAGGCTCGATGCTGTTACTATCTGAGCATACCTTGTAGATTATATACAAGGATTTCAGAACCTTCCTATACTTTCTGTTGTGTAAAGTTTTAATTATGCAGGAGTGATGGACTGTTGCAGCCTGCATCACATAGGAAGGCACTTGCGCGCATAGAGCAGGAGGAGGAGATTAGTGTTTAACGTCCCGTCGACAACGAGGTCATTAGAGATGGAGCACAAGGTCTGATTAGGGAAGGATTGGGAAGGAAATTGGCCGTGCCCTTGCAAAGGAACCATCCCGGCATTTGCTTGAAGCGATCTAGGGAAATCACTGAAAACCTAAATCAGAATGGCTGGATGCGGGATACAACAGACGTCTTTCTGAATGCAAGTCCAGTGTGCTAACCACTGTGAAACCTCGCTCGGTGCGCGCATAGAGGCTGAGTGCTAAGGAAGTGTGGAGGGGATGAATCTGCGCATGTGTGGCGGCAGAGAGCGGGCTGACAAAAGTCCATTTTACCGTACTGTGTTGCTGTGGACAAAAATTAGAGTAATTTGTCTGTGGTACATCGTATTAAGTGTTCAGATCTATGAAGGCAATAATAAATTTTTAAAACAGATGTAGGTCAATCTTCATGAGAGAGAATTTACTGCACATCTTGATGACATTACGTCAACAGCTCCACAGCTTTAGTCCGTGCCATGTTCAAAGGTGAGAACAACTGGCACAGTTTTGCAGAGGCATAAAACACAATTTTTCTCAAAATGACAATCGGCTAACAACAAGGTCATTGAAACTGCTTGCAATAGTAATTTATTGCAATTTTAACTGTATTATATGTAAAAATGTAATACACAGCAAAATTAACTTCAACACAAACCGAAATCATTATATTTGCTTGACAACTGTTTCTACTCCATAGAATTTTTTGAAAATATGTATAATGCATTTTTATGGGTGTGTTGGACTTCAGTTAAGTGTAATTACTGTGCGTAAAAAAGAATTACTAGTAGAAAAGACCAGCACAAAAGACGGTTGTAGAAATGTTTAGTATGTTGTTATAATTTTCACTGTCAACAGGTATTATTAGGGTAAGTTAACTTGTTCGACATTACAGTGAAAGACCACATGTACAATCCATTGACAAGCAAGCAGTTAAGTCTTCTGTGAATAACTTGAGGGAATGCTTACCAGTAACGTCGAAAACCATTAATAACTCGACAGGTAAACTTCCCTACCATTTTCAGGCATTTTCCAATTTGTGACTTAAAAAGACGGGTTACATGTGGAAATAAGAGTTTTTGACCAATTCATCTGGCCACTTTCTCTTACATTATTAGAGCATACAACATGTTGGGAAGGGCTTAACTTCTCCTCGGGAAATATGTTGAACTCTATAGTCTGCATACTTCATTGGATACAAATTTCAAAAAAATAAAGGCTAGGAAGCTCTCATATACTATCTATGCAATGTAGATGTTGGAATCCACATTTTGTTTACCATGAGTCACCAAAACTAAGAAATATTATTACTTTAATTTGTTCCAAAGTCTACATTGTAATACTATCATCACTGCTATCTGAGTCTCTGCCTGAATCATCTGAGTGAAAATTTACGATGATGAATTCGAGGCTTGTGTCGGTCTTCACTTCTGTATTAAAGTCTTCTTCCTAAAGCTTTCCAGCCCACACTGAAGAGAGGGATGATTGTTTATTCATGCGTGTGTGTGTGTGTGTGTGTGTGTGTGTGTGTGTGTGTGTGTGTGTGTATGTGTTTTCCAAAGCCTTATGCCTTAGCACAAATTAGTTCCATAGGATTATAATGTCAAAAATCAAACTATGAAAAATCCAGGATGGAATGTAACAATAATATGAAAAGGAAAGTTGCTACACACCATATAGTGGAGAGGCTGAGTCATAGATGGACACAGCAAAAAGACTGTCGCAAATAAGCTTCTGGCCAACAAGGCCTTTGTCGAAAATAGATGACACCCCCCCCCCCCCTTCCCCCGCCACACACACACACACACACACACACACACACACACACACACACAGTCTCTGGCAGCTGCCAGAGATTGCATTTGTGTGTGTGTGTGTGTGTGTGTGTGTGTTGTATTTGAATATGTGTGAGTGATCTATTTTCAACAAAGGGCTTGTTGGCTGAAAGCTTATTTGTAACACTCTTTTTGTTGTACCTATATGCACTCAGCATCTCTGCTGCATGGATTATACTCTTGGTGATACTTGGGTAAACGCAAAACTGTTCGACCATATTCACATGCAAGAAAGTCAAGTTTGTACATTCTATCGTGTGACTTGTATAAATTAATGACCTGCAGGAATTTTGGTGTTTGTACTTGGTGTTTTCTGTGTAATAACCAAATGATAACAGGCATGGTACGTTACAGTGACCAACTTCGAAGAGAGCTATGGCAAGAATTGCTTAGTGAACCACTACATCGAACTGACAACATTCATTTCTGAATGGTAGTCACTACTATTCGTCTTACACCTGAATATACGTTCACTCTCAGGAACAAAACCAGAAGAAGAGCTAACATTCAAAATATGAATATATTAGAAACAAACATTCCACATGGGAAAAATATATTAAAAAAAGATGCTGTGACTCAGAATCATTCCACGAATACCTGCTGGAAAATGAGACATGGCCCTAGCAGTTGTAAAGTCCTCATAGGAATAAGTCCGTGAATAATTATTTTGAATGTTATTTTAAAAAAACGTGCTGTGTCGTACCAAACGAGAAAGCGCTGGTAGATAGACACAATGAAAACACACACACACACACACACAAACACACACACACACACACACAAATTTCAAGCTTTCGCAACCCACGATTGCTTCATCAGGAAAGAGGGAAAGACGAAAGGATGTGGGTTTTAAGGGAGAGGGTAAAGAGTCATTCCAATCCCGGGAGCGGAAAGACTTACCTTAGGGGGAAAAAGGGACAATACCTGTCCCTTTCGTCTTTCCCTCTCCTTCCCTCTTACCTGATGAAGCAACCGTGTGTTGCGAAAGCTTGAGATTTGTGTGTGTGTTTGTGTGTTTTTTATTGTGTCTTATACCAGCGCTTTCTCGTTTGGTAAGTCATAGCATCTTTTTTTAATATAACATTCAAAATAATTATTCAAGGACTTATTCCTATGAGGACTTTACAACTGCTAGGGCCATGTCTCATTTTCCAGCAGGTATATGTGGAATGATTCTGATTCAACCAGGCTTTATCTAGGTAACACACTCTTGAACTACCGCCATCTCTTGTATCGTACATTATGGTTTATGCTGCTCCTGTGTCACTTTCTTCAACTAGAAACTCTCTCCTTAACTTATTTGAAACCAATGTGGTCTAAAATTCTTTACATTGACCAAGTGCTACCTTTGCAGCCAATTTTTTCATTCACAATTGTAACAAATTTTTGTGATGTCAGTTATTAACCATTCACACGAAGCACTTTGAAGCAGCGTTGTCAAAAGAATCCTTTTGTGTTAAAATTTTCTCACAATTTTGATGCTTTTAGATGACATGAAACCAACTTTCCTTAAGCTTGCAATACAATAGCTGTGTCACTTTTGTTAAGTCTCTTCACAGTTCTCTTGCCAACACCACACGCTTCTGTAGTGCCTTCAAATGTCAGTAGTTAGAGTTCAGATTCCAAATTCATATTTGAAAAAGTTACAAATGCAACAAATAATCACCCTAGCCTGCTTGTGAAGATTTCTCATTATTGCCATCACATAACTTTTATTTTTAATCACACTAAAACATTAACAGAAACAACGATTACATGGCAACCCGATTGTCGAAAATTTGGTAAACTGTCTCCATGTGTCCGTGTTCTGACAGTTTGTGCCAGGTATAATTTTCATTATGTCTTAAATGCTTTTTTAATGTAACCTTTGCGGTTTTAGCGGAACAAATGTAGATAATAAAGTGAGTTTGAAACAAAATGTGAGAGAAACATTCATTCCACCTCTAACGGCATGCTGTAGAAACCATTTGTTTTTGCCTCTCTGCCTACAGTGTAGATGTTGTAAGTATTTTTCAGGGAACAATTCAGTGCACATAGCTTTATTAGGCATATTTTCTTGTACCAACAATCAGTAACAATATAAATTGCTCTTCGTGATGTGTTGTACAGAGGTACAGATTTTCGAATTTCCAAATATGGTATAATATGAAACCATGTCACATGCAAGCTGTTCGTGTTCCTGGCTCGACTGCACTGCTATGTAATTCTGCACTTTTGCAGGTTCCCCACTTCCCACTGAGACAGCATGGCATTTTAGCGGGACACACACACACACACACACACACACACACACACGAGAGAGAGGGGGGGAGAGAGAGAGAGAGAGAGAGAGAGAGAGAGAGAGAGAGAGAGAGAGAGAGAGATCCACATGCATGATTAGAGATCCACATGCATGATTACTTCATATCCATTCCTGATTTAGGTGTAGTAGTGCTTTAATGTCCACTGGTCATTCCTAGTTTGTTTTTCTATGGGTTTTTTCCCCCCAAATTTGGCAACATCCTGTTAGATTTACTCTCCTGTTCTTGTGCGACTCGATCTACATTGTGTCTGTCAAGAGTTGTCATTTATTGCGGGTGCTGAGCTGAGCATGCAAACAGTTTGAAGACTGTGTGTACAGTCACACAATCAAAATTGATTTTATTTTGTGGGGAACTTCTACCTGTGTCTGCAGTTAATTTGTTACCTTTTGTTGTTAGTAAATTAGACTCATTTATGAGTCTTCTTCTTTCGCTCTTTATGTTATTAAGCTTATTGTATCTATTAAAGTATATTCTGCCTATCTGAAGAGTAAATTATCAGTGTTACCATCACAGTAAACAGTGCACATTGATCTTTTGGGTTTACACACACACACACACACACACACACACACACACACACACACACACTTTGTTTTAAGTGTGGTGGAATTTATACAGTTGTGTTCTCCATGACCTGCAACATTTTTGTTCGCTGTGGCTTTCAAGTTTTTTTATGATGTTGGCAATTATTAAAAATTGTAATCTTATTATAGGGACAGACCTCTGGGAAGCAAATCTCCGCAATGGTGGTCAGCCACCACCCTCGCAGGCTGTTCAAAAGACACCATGGGGCCATACACCGAGTAGCAACATCGGAGGCACGTGGGGTGAGGACGACGATGTGGCAGATAGTTCAAATGTGTGGACCGGTGTCCCTACAGCTCCCCCTGGCCCAGGCCCCACGGCATCAGCATCTCAGTGGGGTGGACCTGCAGCTCCTGGTGCGGCGGCGGCAGCTGCAGCTGCTGCAGCAGCCGTTTGGGGTGGTCAGTACTGCACATGTGCATTGCTGTTATGTGTAAGATAATTATTCTGCTGGATTCTATTCTAAAGAATAGTTTTTTTAATGGTCGTGTTTCCTCTTGTAAAATCTGTTCTTGAATTCACACTTTCACGGATTTTTTTTTGAAGACTATGAGATGTTGTGTTTAGTATTCACATACACAATATGACTGACAGAGGGTAGAGTTTTTGAGTATACTGAATTGTGAACAAAACTGTTGGTTTTTATTGAATTTTGTGTCATGCAGGGGGAAAGCACTACTGATTTGTAAATTCTTACTTTCAGGTGGAATGTTAGGCCCACGAGAACATATGCATGGTGTGGTTGAGGGGGGATTGCGTGGAGATGTAGGGGTGAGGGACATTCGGGGCGTGGGTGAGATGAGAGCTGCGACTGGAGTGGGAGTGGGGGATCCTCGCCGCTTGAATGGTAGTGGTGTTGGTGTCGGGGCAGGAGGTGACACGAGTGCTATGTGGGCAGCACACCCCACAGCAAGTGCTCCACATCATGGTGCTGCACAACACCACACTGGGCAACCGTCACAGGCGAAGATGGTGCCACCTACAGTCCCTACAGCAGGTCTGTTCCAATGTCGTAAATTTTAGTGGAAAATATGTTAATCTTTTTTTCCCACCTCATAGGTATTTGAAAAATGACATGTTTCAATTACTGACCATCATGAGGTTCTTTAAACCATTTACGGTATCATATTAGGTCAATATAAAGTCGTTGAAGGCCAATAATAAAACCACGAATTTGTCACTGTTGTCACATCAACAATTGGCATTAATGCTGTGAACGATTGCATACCGCAAAGAGCCAACTCTGTGGTATGCGTCTGTTCGCAGCCTTAACACCAAGTCCTCATGTGATACGGAAGAGTGCATTGCCTAGCACAGTTAACATATGGGCAATTTAATTTATATTAATATGTGTTTATCATTTGATGTCAATGATTTTATATTTATATGATGCTGTAATTGCTTTTAAGGATTTGATGATGGTCAGTCAACCGAAACTGGTTGTTTAAATAAAGATTTTATCAACAGCTCAGGGTGGAAATAATGAAATTTTTCTGGTGTCAATGTTTCTAAACTTTGTTCAAGACGGCGCACGATGGAGTCTGCCATTGGGTGGTGTGTATCATCAGTGGCCCAAACTTGAATGTTCTGTCAGATAGTGTAAAACACCAACTAGAAAAATTTGCCATATAGCTGAAAATTTAAATAATGGAAATTTAACATACATTAATTGAAAACAGTAGTAGTACTTGTATTTCACCTGAAAATTATAAACATAACTAACAAAATTGCAGTTTTAAAAGCAATGCAGTTTCATATTATAAACTTAACTGAACATTATATTATAAACATAATGAACAAAAAGTTGTTTGTAAAAACACAATACTTCACTGTTGTAAACTTAACGTATTGTTTGTTTGCTATGCAATTTTTCAAAGAATTTTAGGGTGCTGGTTGGCCCTCACGGTGATTGCAGTAAATTGCCACCCTTATAGCTTTCCTAGTGGAATAATCACCACCCCTTGTTTTTACTTCTTGCAGGCTCTTTATATGATTCAAGGAAATGTGAAACTCTTTTTGTAGGTGTTTGCTTTTCAGTATACATTTGTTCAATGTGGTGAATGTTGATCTAAAGATGACCAAGGATTTGTTCTCTAAAGTGTAGAATATTGTATGTTTATTATCCTATCTATAATTTATATACCACATATTTATTATGCAATTCCCATTTATTAATTGTATAACAAGTTTTATATACCATTTAACAGTTTCCCACAAACAACTGTAGAAAGGATAACTGCTGTAAAGCCATCGTACAACTGTCATTCAAGCAGTTTGAGGATATTAACCACAGTTGTCAAGCGTGTCAGCTGTAGCAAACCATCTTGAGAGTGAGCAGTATTCATTGGGGATATATTGGAAAGCATGAGGGTGTTACACATTGAGGAAAGAGGGGGGTTGGTATCAAATTCAGAGGAGGTAGAGATTTATTGTGCCTTGAAAGAGGAGCATGTCAGTTTTTTAAATGAGAGGACGGAAGTACCTAAAGGTCATTTTTGGGCACACTTTAGTGATACCCTCCTTAAGAAGCAGCCACCAACACATTTTACCTAGTGATATAAATTTTTGCATGCTGTTTTCATTCAGATTGCAGCATAGAGGTGGTTTTAAGTTAGAATGAGTCAGGACCAGACAGGCATTTCTCAAAGATCTTATGACAGACAGTATTCAGTAGTATCATTGGTGCAGAGCATTAGGCTTTAAGTAAATATCATTGTTGGTAGGTGATGGCAGCGACTTTGTTTTGCGACTGTACCTCGGGAATGGTGGATGCACTGGTTTGTGATTTTTTATGGTTTGAGTTGACAATGCATGCTTGCAGCTTGTTTTCAAGTTGTAATGAGACCTAATGGTTGTTTTTTTTTTTTTTTTTTTTTTGGGGGGGGGGGGGGGGGCGTAGGCTATAACTCAGGAAGTCTGTAAGCCATATATATGTATCTGGTTTCCTTGTTTTTAGCACTTGTGGGATAATGTTCTCCTAAAACATGTTGTGGCAATAATCACATGATTGACAACTGGGCTGAATACCCTCAACTATAAGATGATGTCACTTGATCGGATAAATCAGCACCCTTTTTTTGCTTATTATATTATTCATTTTTTAAAGGCAGCATCAGGCTTGTATTTAAGTTTTTTCCCTGTGAAGAATTGCACATGCTTGACTCTTGAATGTAGTTAGCCTACACTTGCGTCACTTCATCTCAAAAATTTAATGATTTTCAAGCATCATTATGTCACCCAGTTTTTGTTTTGCGATGGTGACAAATTTTTTGTTTGTTTTAAAGTTCCACAATTTTTTTTCCAAAAGATGTTCAGCCAAAGAGACACTAGTGTATTAACTATGTATAAATAATATATGTCCCTCAAATAATAATGCCTGTACTAATCTTCATTACCACATCCTGCGAATGCGTTTTCTCAGTTGTCATTGCATTTTTTTTTCCGGCATAAATGGCAATTTTACAAGTGTAAGCTCCAAGAAAACACAATTCATATACTTTTATACCATGCTTATGTTGCACGCCTTAAATATATTTGTGAAAACTGTGATGTTCTCCATGAAACTATATTTTCATTGACAACAATGTTATTGCCAGGCATAACAGCATTGTTGATAGTATCAAAAATTGCTTCAACAGTATTTAGAAATTTATTCAATCACTCTTCAGTTTTAGCTGTGGTATTGTCCAAAAAATGTAAAAATTTCAGTATACTTAAAAAGATAACATTCATGGCGTCTTTTATGCATGTGTTTTTGTATACTTGTTATTTTTAGATCAGTGGTTGCTTTCCACCTGTGATAAGCAGTATGTCAATAAAAATATTCGTTTCGCTTCCTATAATAAGCTGCAGTGCCTGTTGGTGTCCTCTGCTACTAGGTAAAGAATTTATTCATTGTACAGCATATTTATTTGCTCCTTCAGATATCATTCCTAATATCTTTATTCAATCAAGAGTAATATCTATAAAGAAAAAGTGTAATTGCAGTCAACATTTTGTTACCAGTTCCTATCCTTCCAAACACTCATTTGTTATTATTATTTCCCCCCCTCCCCCCTTATTTGCTGCCGTTCCTTATCTTCACCGTCTTCCCCTGACAATGAAAGAAACTTGGAGCCTTCTTCCTCCATGGTAGATTTGTTTACTTCAGTGAAGAAAGTCACTTGATAGCTCAGGGTGAACTGGTACAAATATAATTACAGAAGTAACTGCAAATACGTAAAGTACACTTGGTTTTGATGTCTCATTAAAATGTTCATTAATTAACAGTATCTCTGGCAACACTTGAGAGTAATGGTTTGAACGATACGCTCATCGTGTCATGCACATGCCTTAATTGGACCGTTTATTGTGAAGGTGATGTAAGCCAATTTGCTTTATTTATTTATTTTTATTGGATTTACTTCACTTTCAAAGTAAAATATTACTATATTAAAATAGTAGCATAGGGCATTTGAATATGACCGCCATCCCAAGGCAAGAAACAAGAAAAGCAGTGCCGTCAGATGACGATAAGCATGAATAATCCCCACAGCGAGGGGAAAGTTATCTTTACCAACTTGAACGTGTTAAAGTTGCAAAATTACTTTTTAATATGGTGTTGATCAACAGATGGTGAAATGTTTGATGGATTAAAGTGCAGTGTGTTTTAATGTTTGAAGTTGCTTATCCTAATTTGGTTCTCATTGTCATTTTCATTGTTAGTCTTTCTATAGTTGATTTTTATGAGCAGCCTCTGGTTTTCTCTGAATATTCCTTTTTCTACTGGTGTTGCTATGATAGGAACAGCAAATAACTTTTACAAACCCCACTGTTGGACTTCTTTCAGGCGTAAACCAGTGGGCTGGCCCACCCCCAAAAGATCTCACTTTGGGAAGCAGTGTGGGTGTCACCAAACCATCAGGTTGGGAAGAACCGTCTCCTCCAGCACAACGCCGTAATCTGCCAAACTACGATGATGGAACATCATTCTGGGGCAGCCAATCTAGTCGCATTGGTATGTTAAACAGCAGTGAATTCTAATGTAATCTAATACAACATCCAGCACATTAGTGTGGCTACTGCCTAGGTTTGATATCAGTGTGCGAGAATCATTTGCAGGTGGCAGTGAAGGGTGTATAAAGTGTGCAGTTGTCATAATATGGAAACACAGTGATCGGCACTGGAGTTGAAGGACATGGTCATCTGATTTCAGGCCAAGGATGAAGCAATTCCAGAATGGTTACGTTTGGAAACTGGTTGCATGCCGATGAGATTGAAGTATACTGTGCATTGATTCGATCCGAAACCAGTGCAAAGGCAGCTGTGATGCACCACGAGCCATAGATGACAAGGATGAATGACAGCTGTGGATATGTGAATGGGCTAATAGATGTGCAGGTGTTGAGCAGCTGACCATCAGGTGAACCAAGGGGCTACCAACAGTGTCTCCTCAATGACCAGTCAACAAAAGCACTATGTATGGATCTCCACAGCAGGCACCTGGTTCATGTACCCATGCTGACTGCTGTTCTTTGGTGACGAAGGCAGGAATTTGCACACCAATACTGCAACTGGTTTTCCACTGAGTGCGACAGGTTGCCTGAGTTGATGAATCGTATTAATGCTCCATCAGACAGTTGACTGTTGACAGTTATGACGTGGAACTCCTGAAGGCAGACATCCTGCAAGAATTGTCAGAAGGGTCCAGGCAGGAAGGCATTATCGGGGTGATCTTGTTATTCTGGAAGGCACAGTGCATCAACTAAGTATGCATCTATCTTTGGGGTCTGTGTCCACCCCTACATGCAGTTTGGTTTTCCGATGGCATCTACCAGTAGGATAACATGCGAGACAGCTTACAGTGTATGTGCACAGTTCAAAGAGTACCAGGATGATTTTGCCGTACTCCCGTCACCACCAAACTCCCCAGCTATAAACCCAATCGAGAATCTGTGGGACTACATCGATCAGGCTGTTCGCACCATTGACTCTAGACCGAGAAACCTAGTGCAGGCGGTGATAGCAGTGGAGTATGCTTGGATGTGAATCTGTCAGTAGGTTCTGGAACCTTTATATTCACTCTCTTCCTCCATGTCTCACAGCAGTCGGAGGAAATCCTCTCTGGCTTCCGGCGGCTATCTGATTTGGTGAAGACTGCCAGTCTCACTAGCGGGATGAAAGCAGAGCTCACCATCTGCAGCATCGTCAACAGGACTGACTGTGGACCTTTGGTACATAGCCGAGTGGAGGGTCTGAATCAGAGGCTGAGACGGTTCTGCGACCATTTGGGCTGCAGATTCCTCAACTTGCGCCATAGGGTGATGGTATTTCGGGTTCAGTTCGATAGGTGAGGAGTCCACTACACACAGCAGGCGGCTACACGAATAGCAGAGGTTGTGTGGCGTGGACTGGTTGGTTTTTTAGGTTAGATGGCCTCGGGCAAGTCCAGAAAGGGCAACAGCCTCAAAGGGTGCAGGGCAAAGTCAGGACATGCGGGGACCAAGCAGCAGTCGGTATTGTAATTGTAAACTGTCGAAGCTGCGTTGGTAAAGTACCGGAACTTCAAGCGCTGATAGAAAGCACCGAAGCTGAAATCGTTATAGGTACAGAAAGCTGGCTGAAGCCATAGATAAATTCTGCCGAAATTTTTACAAAGGTACAGACGGTGTTTAGAAAGGATAGATTGCATGCAACCGGTGGTGGAGTGTTCGTCGCTGTTAGTAGTAGTTTATCCTGTAGTGAAGTGGATAGTTCCTGTGAATTATTATGGGTGGAGGTTACACTCAACAACCGAGCTAGGTTAATAATTGGCTCCTTTTACCGACCTCCCGACTCAGCAGCATTAGTGGCAGAACAACTGAGAGAAAATTTGGAATACATTTCACGTAAATTTTCTCAGCATGGTATAGTCTTAGGTGGAGATTTCAATTTACCAGATATAGACTGGGACACTCAGATCTTTAGGACGGGTGGTAGGGACAGAGCATCGAGTGACATTATAATGAGTGCACTATCCAAAAATTACCTCGAGCAATTAAACAGAAAAGTGACTTGCGGAGATAACATCTTGGACCTACTGATAACAAACAGACCCGAACTTTTCAACTCCGTAAGCGCAGAACAGGGAATTGGTGATCATAAGGCCGTTGCAGCATCCCTGAATATGGAGGAGGAAGGTTTATCTGTTTAGCAAGAGTAATAGGAGGCAGATTTCAGTCTACCTAACAGATCAAAACGAAAATTTCTGTTCTGACACTGACAGTGTTGAGTGTTTATAGGAAAAGTTCAGGGCAATGTAAAATGCATTTTAGACAGGTACCTACTGAGTAAAACTGTGAGGAACAGGAAAAACCCAGCGTGGTTCAACAACAAAGTTTGGAAACTACTGCGAAAGCAAAGAGAGCTTCACTGCAGATTTAAACGCAGCCAAAACCTCTCGGACAAACAGAAGCTAAACAATGTCAAAGTTAGCGTAAGGAGGGCTATGTGTGAAGCGTTCAGTGAATTCGAAAGTAAAATTCTATCTACTGACTTGACAGAAAATCCTAGGAAGTTCTGGTCTTACGTTAAATCAGTAAGTGGATTGAAACAGCATATCCAGACACTCTGGGATGATAATGGCATTGAAACAGAGGATGACATGTGTAAAGCTGAAATACTAAACACCTTTTTCCAAAGCTGTTTCACAGAGGAAGACCGCACTGCAGTTCCTTCTCTAAATCCTCACACGAACGAAAAAATGGCTGACATCGAAATAAGTGTCCAAGGAATAGAAAAGCAACTGAAATCACTCTACAGAGGAAAGTCCACTGGACCTGATGGGATACCAATTAGATTCTACACAGAGTACGCGAAAGAACTTTCCCCCCTTCTAACATCCGTGTACCGCAAGTCTCTAGAGGAACGGAAGGTTCCAAATGATTGGAAAAGAGCACAGGTAGTTCCAGTTTTCAAGAAGGGTCATTGAGCAAATGCCCAAAACTGTAGGCCTATATCTCTGACATCGATCTCTTGACTTTCGGAAGGCGTTCGATAGAGTTCCGCACTGTCGCCTGATAAACAAAGAAAGAGCCTACGGAATGTCAGACCAGCTGTGTGGTTGGATTGAAGAGTTTTTAGCAAACAGAACACAGCATGTTGTTCTCAATGGAGAGACGTCTACATACGTTAAAGTAATCTCAGGTGTGCCACAGGGAGTGTTATGGGACCATTGCTTTTCACAATATATATAAATGATCTAGTAGATAGTGTCGGAAGTTCCATGCAGCTTTTCGTGATGATGCTGTAGCATACAGTGAAGTTGCAGCATTAGAAAACTGCAGCGAAATGCAGGAAGATCTGCAGCGGATAGACACTTGGTACAGGGAGTGGCAACTGACCCTAAACATAGACAAATGTAATGTATTGCGAATACATAGAAAGAAGGATCCTTTATTGTATGATTATATGATAGCAGAACAAACACTGGTAGCAGTTACTTCTGTAAAATATCTGGGAGTGTGCGTATGGAACGATTTGAAGTGAAGTGGAATGATCATATAAAATTAATTGTTGGTAAGGCGGGTCCCAGGTTGAGATTCATTTGGAGAGTCCTTAGGAAATGTAGTCCATCAACAAAGGAGGTGGCTTACAAAACACTCGTTTGACCTATACTTTAGTATTGCTCATCTGTGTGGGAACCGTACTAGGTCGGGTTGACAGAGGAGATAGAGAAGATCCAAAGAAGAGCGGCGCGTTTTGATCTATAGCAAACTCAAGTGGCAGACTCTGCAAGAGAGGCGCTATGCATCGTGGTGTAGCTTGCTGTCCAGGTTTCGAGAGGGTGCTTCTCTGGATGAGGTATCGAATATATTGCTTCCCCTACTTATACCTCCCAAGGAGATCACGAATGTAAAATTAGAGAGATTCGAGCACACACGGAGGCTTTCCGGCACCGTTCTTCCTGCGAATCATACACGACTGGAACAGGAAAGGGCGGTAATGACAGTGGCACGTAAGGTGCCCTCCGCTACACACCATTGGGTGGCTTACGGAGTATAAATGTAGATGTAGTCTGCATTGGAATAGATGGTTATTCAGGCAATTGACAAGTAGTCACATTAGTGTGACTGGACAGTGTAATATATGTATAATTTTTAAAATGAGAGAGAAGCAGCTGAACATCAAACTAGATTAGCTGTAAGGCAGTATTAAAGTGTCCTTACAAGAGTGTGTTTGTGTATGTGGAGAAGGTTATAGTACCACTCTAAGATACACTACCTGCAGACATGAAAAATAGTCAGCATTATTTAGACATGCTATTTACAAAAGCTGCATTCCTCAGGCAATAAAAAAAATATATTAAGGGAGAAATGAAAATACACCAATAAAAATGGATCTTAAATAAAACATCTAATGTAGAGTCTAACATTCTGTAACAACTTTGATCCAGTTTTATATAAAAGAATACATTAGATATAAGCTATATATTCAAGGGCAAATTGTACTTTGGGTACGTAGTTCATAATGGGATTGTTCATGATAGTCCGTTTATTTGTGAGATGGACAACAATCATTGGCATGTACACACAGGTTTGCACTTCTGAAACAATTTTTAAATTTGTGTATGTAATTATGATATGTAGACACTGGTGGTGGAACTGTCATGAAGTTCGCAATACACTCGCAAAGCAAATTTCTGTACCCTGTGACAGTAATCAGCAGCAGCTGTTTTGGCTATGTGTCTGTTTATATCTTTTTCCAATGCTCCATATTGTGCAACATCTCAGTAGAATGTGCAGGTATTCTGTGTTACTTACAACTGCAATAATGTGGTAAATTCCTGCGATAAAATGTAGCTTTTGCTTACCCTATCTCGTGTCCCATAGACCTACAGTAGCTAAGTGAAATGTTAAGTATTCATGTTTATGCAAACATGGTTAATTTCCACTAATTGTGGATAGATGCCAAGTGATGGTCTAACAGCTGAAATGCAGATTATGGGTGAAAAATAAATTTTGTAAGTTCATTGTTGTGACTGGCAGCAGTTTATAACAAATCGTTCATTATTTTATGTCATGAAAAACTGCTTTTGTGTACAAAGCAGCCACCACACATCAAGGGAAATGATTTAAGGTTGTTTGCTGTAGATACTGCAAATTCACAATGTGCTATGTTTCCTGGTTTATTAGTCTGTGTAAACTCCGTCCATTTATTTTAAACAAAAAATACACATTTGTGTTAACAGGTAAGGTGTCCCATTGGAAGGAAATGCCAACTCCAAATGTTGGGCGAGGAAGCATGCCGTGTCCTCCAGGCATGCCACAAAACAGACTTCCAGGAAACACATCTGGAGGAGCAAAACCTGATGGTACACCAATTTGGGCCCAACCAGGAAGGTGAGTGTTGTGATTGGATCTACAGACAGCAATGCTTTAGGCAGTAATTTACCACAGTATCAAGTGAGTTTGTAACTCAGTGTGTTAGGAGAAAATTATTTATCCCTGGGATCTACTAAAATAAATGGTTTATTTAGTTTGAACCAATAGAGGGAAAAGTAGAGCATTGAGCAACATTCCCATCCCAACCAACTTTCCAGTGACGCACCACTGGACATCTCTGAACGAAACGTATTGATTACATTTCAGTAATAGTCAGTCTAATAGTAAATACACTACAGCAGTCCCTTCGGGATTTCTTGGATATGTTTCCTCTCTGCTACCCTCCCCCCCCCCCTCCACGCACCTCCCTTTTCATTCTCTGCCCCCCTCCCCCTCTCGTGCTCTAGCCCCCTCCCTCTCTTCATGTTCTGCCCATTGCTTTCTTTGTCTGCCCTCCTCCTCATTCTTTGTTTCTCTGCCCTCCTCCTCTTTCTTTCTTTGCACTACCCCCTCCCTCCCTCCCTCCCTCTTCCATTCTCTATGCTCCCCTCTCCCTCCCTCTCCCATTCTCTATGCTCCCCCCTCACTCCCTCTCCCATTCTCTATGCTCCCCCCTCACTCCCTCTCCCATTCTCTATTCTCCCCCCCCCCCTCACTCCCTCTCCCGTTCTCTGTACCCCCCTCACTCCCTCTCCCATTCTCTATGCTCCCCACTCCCCTCTCTCCCCCTCCCGCTCCCATTCCTTATCCTCTCTCCTCCCTCCCTCTCCCATTCCCTATGCTCTCTCCTCCCTTCCTCATTCTCTATGCTCTCCCCCCTTCCCTTCTTCCCTCATTCTCAATGCCCCCCCTCTCTCCCATTCACTGCCCTCACCCTTCTGTCCCTCATTCTCTGCCCTTCTCCCTCCATCTCCCATTCTCCATCCATCCTCCGTCTCCCTACCATTATCTGCCTTTCCATCCAGATCCTTTCCCTCCTGGCTTCCGCCTGCTATAGTACTGTATGAATGTCATTTCATTTTTATTTTTCGAAAGTCGTGTAGTTTTTCTTCTCCGAAGTAGTGTTAAGACTCTGACCTCCACACTCACTTCTAAAAAATCTGTGATAAAAATATTGGTTTGAAACGTGTAGCTCAAGTTAGAAAGTCATAGAATACAGTTGATGACTTACTTCACCCACCTAACTGTACATTCTATTTCTGTTTAACTCAACAGAATGACGTTTTTTTCAACTAATGCTTGTCTTCTTACAAACAGTTTTTCTTACTAGAATGGTTGCAAATAGCTACAATATACTGTATGCAGAGACATCCATTAAATATTAAATAGGCTTACACATTTGTCAGTAGATACAGCGAGTGGAGAACTTGGTTCAGGTGTGACTGATACCAAATCGTACATAATCACTCTCCACTGTCCAGAAACCTTTGCATTGCAATTAGCAACAAATATGTATGAATCCATACTTAATGACATATTTGAGGGGAAGTCATAAAGTTCAGATAACACTTCAAAAAATAGGTTTTTTTTTCCATAAAAAAAAGGGTGGGGGGGAACATCGTCAGTTGTGGTACATATTGAATTTCCCACACTATATTACCGTAACATCCTGCTAGAGGAGCCGAAAAATAATGTTGTAGCCCTTCTGCACTTTATCATTGGGTTGTGGCAAATAATTAACTACATAACTTCCCCCTCCCTCCTGAAGTGATAATTAGAACATTGACTGACCCTAATACATAATAATAGTACATTTGTCATTACATAGGACAGACCTCACTCAGTGAAACTTGTATACAACAGTTGTTGGTCGTTAGTCATTATGAAATTTAAATATGCAAATCTTGAACCATCTTATTGTTACCAATTTCACTAATTTGAATCTGGTTAATAGTGACAATGCACTTACAATTATAGGATATAACAGTCTGGAAGTTCAAGCTCTTGACTGAATTCCACTAAGAATTGTTGTTAAGAGTTAACGAAAAGGATAAAAACTGGTGTCATTGTGGATTCTAGTCCACTGTCTGAACCCACCATGAACATATTTTGTGATAATTAGCTCTCCTGCACTTACAACTGTGTATATATTGTATGACTCTCTTACTGGGAATAGTGAAAATGTTATTTGAGCAGAGGGATCGAAGACTGTCTTGAATACTTGAACCATGATTTTTTCCCCCCTCTCCATTTCTTTCTTTTACCTTTTTTCTTTAAGTTTGAGGTTTACATGCAAATAGATAAACTTCCAGCAGCAGGATGTAAGTGTCTACTGCTAAATTCTGGGAAGTGGGCTTACACTTTTACCAAGAGAACAAAAACTTAAATTAACCATGAATGATTGTGTGGACAGTTGAAACACTAAACATACACGAAACACAATTTTTATATGTCGGCTTGACAAATAATGCTGTTACGCAATTTTGTAATTTGGCAGTTGAGATTTGAATTGGTGATATGCTGTGATGAGTATTGCTGACATATATGAGATATTTAAACTGTTTAATCCACTTGCACATGTTTCTGCACCTCAAACACTATTTACTATAGTATTTCTGCATTCTCAAGTTAATGTCAAACAGTTTCATATCTTCACTGAATACGTATATCATTTTTGAATGTTGCTCTCCTGATGTATGTGAGAATATGTGACATTTTGAAATACGTAACAGAATTTGTTTGCTTTAACTTCTATCACACTGTTGACTGTTTTAAGTTTTTAAATTTTATTTTTGAAGGATGCTAATATGACTTGCATGAAGCTCTGTATAACAGTATTCAATTATTATACTACTCATGCCGTTTACCTTGTATGTGAACTGGCTCCTACTAACTAGAAATTTGGAAATTAGTTTCAAGTATCAGAGAGGCATTCATTGTCTTTTGTTATTTACCTTCCAGAGATGATTTCTGTAATATTTGTTAGAATCCTTCTGTGTGTAATTATTTTTTATTGAAGAGTTCATTTCTAGTCATTACCACAGCCTGAATTATTCGCATTTTGCAGCAAAAGTCTATGAACTGTCATTTTGTTAATTACAGAAATGGGTCGTGGGGTGATACCACTCATGATGCAAGTAATGCTGGCTGGGGTGATGAATCAAAGGTTGCTGCCAGCATTAATTCTTGGAATGAGCCACCTCTCACTCCAACTTCTTGGGCTGGACCCAAAGCAAAGAATCCTCTCAATCCGGGTGGCTGGATGGATGGTGATATGGACACAAGTTCTTGGGGGCATCCTCCAAAACAGGTGAGAAAATTTGATCCCATAGCAACTTGTATGAGGCTACTATGCAGCTTGCATAATTGTGAATAGCTGAAACAATAAAAAGTTTGACACCTGTGCCCTGTGCTTTGTTTCTAAACTACAATCAGCTGTTACAGTCACATTACTTAGTTTTTCATTATTCCTGTCTCCTTGCTTGTCTTGTCTCTAATAAAGAAGAGGGTATCAATGAATTGTTTCAGTGTGGGAATCCCACAACAAAATATTCATGCACACAAGTGGTGAGAGATTCAAAACAAATATAGAGTTTTTGAAACTTGGAATTTGTTGCTGTAGTTTTGGCGTGAGATAATAAAGGCATGTGGATATTCATACTGTTCAGCACTTGACCCTTCCAATGGAGGGCAGTATAGATGTTAATTTCTGTCTGCTGGAGACTTGATATATCTGTTATTTCTTTTTGATATTTCTGGAGTTGCCATTATTTCAGTCATTGATAAAAAAACGTGCTGGTGTTATTTCATGTTACAGAAATCTGCATTTGCCATTTTTATTATAATTGTCAGTAAAGTATATAAAAAAGATAAAATGTAGTATTTTATACATCTTCAGCAACTGTAGTTGTATGTAACGAAATAATAAGCAGCCAGCTGCATAAAAGATAATTAATTTCTTTACTAGCTCTTGGGACTTCGTGCCCTTCTTCAGAAGGTTATACCCTTCGCATTATTTGTGATTTCAGCAATAAGAGGCATACAGCAAAATGCCATGGTCATATGGTTCATAGTATCTGTGCGATTTGCTGTATGCCTTTTTTTGTTGACAGTCGCAAATAATGCGGCAGGTATAATCTTCTGAGGAAGGGTACCAAATGCTCAACACCGGTAAAGAAATTAAATTTCTTTTATGAAACTCATTGCTTATTATTTTGTTACAAAAAGATAAAGCTGTCATTAAACTGACCGCTGGTTTGAACACCGCAGTTCTGTACTAAATATGATTCTATTGGAAGAGGTCTGTCTTCAGCTTCCTCTGACCTGTCAGCTGACTTACCCAGCCAGCCGTGCTGCTCAGCATTTTTCACATTCTCAAACGTTGCCAGGGGTAAAAGCGATGATAAGTGACAGATAAAAATGTAATACGTAACATTAGGAAATGGCAACCACTCACCTACAATGCAATGATGCGTGGGGCACAGTAACAGATGACAGACAACTGCATTCACACTAGATTTTGAGCACTAGCTCTTTTTCCAGCAGTAGCACAAGCAGTCTAAAAATATGTAAAATATTTTTCTAAAAAAAGTAGCATGTGCACTTGATAGTTATCCATGCCGTTCTTGAGACAGATTCAGTAGTGTTACATATAATCTGTGTCTTTTTCTTCTAATGTTGTTCATGATCCACTGAATCTGTTACCTGCAAGATTCGCCTACTGTATATACCGGATTTTCAGTATGTACTTTGTTGACAAAGAATTATGGTTTTAATTCTAGAGACACCATTTACAGATGGTGAAAGTGAGAAAAAAATTAGAAACCATTTGATAGGGAAAGAATAAATAGTTGTGCAGCTACTTCCAAGGAAGGGTTGTTGTTTTTGGTGATGCAGTGTTTTATACAGTGTACTGATTTACATGTCACAGTACGATACAGTGTGATTTGTTGAGTTACTTAACAGGGTGTTTGTAGCCTTGGTATATGTTCCTATCACTGTTTTAAGATGCCTTTTTTGTTTTAATTTTGAAAGCATTCCATGAACGACAGATTATAACTGAATTGCTGCGTCTGTACCTGAGAGAAATTAACTATGATGGTATACAGTTCTTGAATTCTGCTAGCAGGTTATGGTATGAGCCAGCTTGTTGCGAAGATCACTGTACTTTATTCAGTACTCCACACACAATTTTTATGTGATATTTCAGAAGCGATTTTACAACTACACAACACATTATTATGACTTGTCATTGGTGTATAAGGAAAAAACACTGATTCGATGCAGCAGCTGAAGAACTTTTTTGTTAATTCTGTAGTCCCATCAGTATGTAAGTCTCTTGTGAGATGTGCAGCACATGAACAGTGTGCTAGCTAAGCCCTCTCATGACAGGTGGTCATCAAAATTATTTACATTACTGTCATGAAACGAGAACACAGTGGTGTGAAAATAACTTCAAAAGAAGATAGTTGCCTAGAGCCAGGTCCTGTAAATATGAGAGTTCCAGCTTACCCACATGATTTGCTTCTGTTTGTTTTGGTTTACAAATTGTACTATTCTTGATGGTTTGGCAGATAGTTGGTCAATATGAAACAGGAAGAATATACAGAGATGTAACTTTGACTAAAGAATAAAACTGAGGGTTGACCAACAATTTCAAACATCTGTGTTCATATATTTACTTGTGTATTTAAATGAAGGTAACCAAAATAATACATAAAAATAAAATTATTAAAACTATGTGGTGAAGCTATCTCAATTTTAGTCACATTTTGCTTACAGCTAATGAAGGCCAAAGTAGCAAGCCCATTCTTTTGTCTGCACACTAAGTTAAATTTTTCAAATTTTTAAGTTTTCCTATTTTGCTGCACAGTTCTTCTTGATAATTATTATTTTTATTAGCTTTTCTCTAGGTAAACACACAAATATAAGTGCATTTATCACTGAAATTGGCAGTCTGTACTCAATTTTATTCTTTAGCCATTGTTACATTTTTGCACATTGTTCTCATGTATGTGAAACGACCATTTGTCAAACAAAACAAAAACAAAAAAAAAAAAACAAAAAACTAACTGCAACTTGTATAAACTAAAATAAACAGAAGTACATTGTGTGGATACATTGCCATTGTCATACATGTGGTAAGCAAGATGCTTTCAATAATTTCCACAACGAAAATGTGTCTCAAAATCTGGTCATACATAAAGCACACCAGTGGCAAGATGCAATCAATACCTTCACTGCGCGATAACAATGGTGAAGTGACTGATGACAGTGCCACTAAAGCAGAGTTATTAAACATGATTTTCCGAAACTCCTTCACCAAAGACAACGAAGTAAATACTTCTGAATTCCAATCAAGAACAACTGCCAAGATGAGAAACATAGAAATAGATATCCTCAGTTGCGCAAAGCAGCTTAAATCGCTTAATAAAAGCAAGGCTTCCGGTCCAGGTTGTATACCAGTCAGGTTCCTCTCAAAGTATGCTGATACAATAGTTCCATATTTAGCAGTCATATACAACCACTTGTTCACAGAAACATCCGTACCCAATGACTGGGAAATTGCTCAAGTGTCAATCCATATGAAGTGGTCCAGTGATGGTTTCTTGACCATTTTTAAATATTTTAATTTTTTATATGTGATTGCCCTTTACTTGAGAAGTTCAAAACAGTTTTTAATAAATTTTGCCTCTCACCTTTACTGAATGGCGGCCATTTTCATTTGTAAGCGCACAACAATGTTTCAGTTTAGAGTTAGCAAAAATATTAATATCTCTGCACTAGGTTAAGTTAACACAATGCAATTGACATGATTGTTTTTAGAAAAGTGTCCTCTACAACATTGACTATTACACAAAATACCGTAAATTCAAAAATAACCAGTCAAAATTACCTCCAAAGTTTAGTATCCAAATTTTCAAAAATCCACTTTTTAGGCCCAAAAATAACAAACAAGGAGTAAGTTATGAGAGTCTGTTTTTTTTCCTATAGTTAGGTATCATACCCTACTAGCTTCATATAGAGCAAGAACACTTAAATGTGTCCTTAATTTTTTATGAATTTTTGAAATTTGAGTATTTTCATTTTTTGTAGAGTTTGGGGTTAGTTATCTCAGGTGGGACTGAATATAAAAATACGATTTTTGCACAGTTTGTACACCTATCACCGAGTATTCATTTAGTTTATTTATTGTTAATGATGCAATATTAAACGATAGGAGCTTTCGCTTTTGTTCTATGGTAATAAAATTGCACATTTACGTTTAGGTTTATTGTCAATAAAGGGTAAATTATTGCTAGGTGTGGCATTATAGAAGTACATTATTGCTGGGTGTGGCATTGTTGTAGTCAGTCCATTCGGAAACGACTGTACATACTTCATCGAGAGTGTAGAATGTGTTATGTGCTTTGTTCTGTGTGTAATTAATTTTGAGAGATTAACTGGAATGCAATAACATGGATGAACAGTGCTCTGTTGGACAGATAGCAAGTGAAGTGTGTCACAAAACAGTTTATGGTTCAATTTCAAAAAAAACTTGAAAGATGTAAATGACTTTGACGAAGTTAGACAAACTTTGTTTAAATTTAAAGTATGTTCTTCTGTAACATGTGTGACTATCAAGAGAACAAATATATTCTGAAGTACAACCACATTTTTGGAAGAAAGTGCTGTGATCCACTTATAAAGTTCATAAAAAGCCTATTACTAAAGGTTTGAGGGAAATAAAACTTGAACATTTGTCCTTGTTGTGTGAGAGTGAAACAGCTTCCCAAATGAAAAGTAATGTGATTCCTGGAAATTCCCTTGTGCCCAAATTGTTACTCAAAAATATTTGTTGTGAATCCAGAACCAGAATCATGTAACCTTGTTAATGACATTTATATTCCTAATGAGGAAGCTGTTAGCATATTGGATTTTGCTTCAAAAATAATAAAATTAAGTAGCAGAAAAAGAAAAGCAGCTACTGGAAATAAGGTACAACAAATTTCAGACAAAATGAGAAAAGACTTGGATTCATGCTTTAATAATACAGATACCAACATTATTTCTAAAGAAGAAGAAAACCTACCACCAGCATCATCTGACACTGAATATTTGAGCTTAATAGAGAAATTAAAAATTAAATGTCAGTGACATCTAAAGAGGAAAAAGTTAAAATTTTAAGTTTGCTCCCTGACTCATGGTCAAGAGAAAAAAATAGTTGACGAATTCAGTTTCTCATCATTTGCTTAAACTAACCCAAAATTTAGTGAAAGAGCAAGGCATTCTTAGAGTTTTAGGAAAGAAGAAAGGAGTAGGTGTAAGTGAAGAAACAATTCAAAAGATCCAGCAGTTTTTTGCAGACGATGAAAATAGTAGAATGTGCCCAGGTTGCAAAGATAGCAAAAGAGTTGTTATAAATGGAGTTAAAGTAACAAAGCAGAAACGACTAGTGCTGTGAAATTTAAATGAACTTATGTCGCATTCAAAAATTTTCATCCTGAATGCAAAATTGGAAGGTCAAAATTTTGTGACCTCCACCCTAAGTGGTGTATTTTGGCTGGATCCTCAGGGACACACTCCGTATGTGTTTGTTTATATCATCAGAATGTCATACTGATGATTGCGGATGCAAAACTCAGTGATCTTAACTACAAAGAGTTACTAGATTTAATGGTTTGTGATACTAATAGTTATGACTGCATCATGAGTTTATGTAATAAATGCCCTGGTAAGGAAACTGTTATTGATTTGTTTCATGAATGTGATGAGGATATGCCAGACAGTATTACCTTCAAACAGTGGATCACAATTGTGGTGTGCGTACTGTAAGACCTTCGGTATACATACCATCAGATTATTTGACTTGTCTCTCTAACGAAGTAGGCGAGTGTCAGCAATATTTCTCGTGGTCTTATTGTGGCGTGTTTATCTTCTGCCATTAGGTCAGATGATAGAAATGCCACTTGCACGCTTAGAGTAGCAGATAGACGGTGACCAACTTTAAACAGAACTTGATTAATTTTCACACACATTTATTAAAATAATAACAAGCATAAACATTACGTAACTTGATTCTGGATGCTATTTACAATTGACGATCTGAAGTTCCTTTGGTCTTGGTACGTTAATCTTATTCTCACATATCTCTGATACTTGGCAAAGTGTCTACATTTATCTTCATGGCTATGTACAGGAATATGGTAATCTTATTAGGCACAGACTGAAACTTGACTATAGACTGGTACAGAGTAATGCAGACTCGTACAGATTGACTAATCGGAGGTCTGTACACTCGTTATAATACCTCGCGCGTTCAGGTATTACTGCGTGAGTGTGATCCGCGAGGAGAAAAGGTTCTACATTAGCAGCAATCTCATTGGCTGCGTTACATATTAATACACGGATTGGCGGAAGCAGAATTTGGTCCGTCTCTAAGGCAGCGCCATCTCGTAGTGCGGAGATGAATGAGCGCTTTGCCTGCACTGTTGTGCTTAGCGGGGCACGCTCTAGTGGGAAAGTTGTGTATGCGCTGACTATGGGGAACTATGTACACAACAACAATTGACAGGGCAGAAATGATAACAGTGGTTAAATCTCAGGAAGAGCACATGGAATCTTTAATTGATAACTTACAAAAACTCAAAAGTCACCACTATGTTTCTTAAGGACAAAATGGAAGGACAAAAAAGCACAGCTTTATGAAACTGAATGCCTACTGCCAGCTGATTTTGCAAAAAAAATTTACATTTGTAATTCAGGATGCTATACTAGAGTACCACTGGGTCAGTGACAAGGCAACAGTGCATCCATTTATTCTCTACTTTAAAAATAAGAAAGGTGAAGTTTGCAGTTCCTCAATTTGCGTTCTAAGCAACTACTTGGATCACAGTATTTTGGCTGTACATGTGTTCCAAAAATATGCAATAAACCACATAAAAGAAATTTTTCTCAAGGTTGAGAAGCTGATATACTTTTCAGATGGAAGTGGTAATCAGTCTAAGAACAAAAAGAATTTTTCAAATCTGTGCAGCCACAAAGTAGACATGGGTTGGAGGCTAAATGGCGCTTTTTTGCGTCTTGCCATGGTAAAACTGCATGTGATGGAGTAGGAGGTACAACAAAATGTGAAGTAAAGCCAGCCTACAAAGACCAACCACAGACCAAATTCTCACAGTACAGGATGTGTATGTATTTTGCAAGGATAATATTAAAGGCATTACCTATTTGCTGATCAAGACAGAAGTAGTGGTTCTGCATATGAAAACAACACTTCAAACCAGATTTGAAAACTGTATAGCAATAAAAAAACAAGGCATTTCCACAAATTCCTTGGCATTGCAGAAAACTTAGTTTGATGCTATGTAACATCAGAAACTGAAATTTATGAGGGTCATTGTGTCTGTAAAATTACATGTCTTGTCTTTAACGTTGAATGACATAGTGGCATGTGTGTATGATGGACAGTGGTGGCTTGCAGAGGTTGAAAGAATAAGTTTGGAAAACAATGATGTTTTTGTGCATTTTTACCACCCTACTGGCCCAAGAACATCATTCAAGAAATCTAATAGTGACAAAGTTTGGATACCAATGAAAAATGTAAGGAAACTTTCAGTGCTTGAACTTACCACAGCAAATGGGAGGTCTTATTCTGTATCACAGAAGCTGTCTGAAGAAATAAGTGTTCTTATCATTCATCACCTGGTTTAGAAACAGTCACATCTCGAAGGATATTAATTGAAAATATTTATTTTAAGTTTGTCAAAATAATATAAATGTTAATTTCAGTGATGTTTCCCCTTTCTGTATATAATTCAGTACCTTACTTCAATAATAATTGATTATATCCTGCCAATATCACACATCAATGTGTGAATTATTTCCTCATTTTCAAAAATTCATATCTTTGTTCACAATCAGAAATCAATATTGAAATTTTTACAGTATGTTGCTATCATATAAGAGTACAAACTGGGCAAAAATCAAATTTTTATATTCAGTCCCACCTAAGATAACCAACCCCAAACTTTACAATAAATGAAAATTTTCAAATTTCAAAAATTCATAAAAAATCAAGGAAACATTTGTAAGTGTTCTTGCTGTATATGAGGCTAGTAGGGTATGATATCAACCGTATTTACACGAATGTAAGCCGCACTTTTTTTCGGTTTGTGTACTCCAAAAAACCGGCTGCGGCTTAGAATCGAGTGCAAAGCAAGCGGAAGTTCTGAAAAATGTTGGTAGGTGCCGCCACAACTAACTTCTGCCATCGAATATATGTAGCGCTACACAGGCAAGCTTTGTAGGCACAAAGATAAATACTGGCGCCAAAACCTCTGCGCCAGTAAAAAAAAAAAAAAAAGAAGAAGAAGAAGAAGAAGGGTGAAAGACGAGCTTTTTTCTCCGCCCCGAGTTTCGACCACTGCATTTTCATACTTTATCCAACGAAGTAAATACAAATTCCGTATTGTTCATCTTTGAATGTAGCAGAATTTCAACGTACTACGAAAATACAACTGGCGAGACTGTTTGGGATGTTTGTCAATATGGCCAACTCTACGTTCTCAATTTTTTCCTACCTGTGAGAAGAGATGGTTGCTAATAGGAACCTGATGAAATGTGAATCACATGCAGTATTCTCTTCACCATAAGAATAATACGAATATAAATATTTTGCCACGTATTTTTCATGTTTGCTGCTATCTCATTTAAATCCTGTCTGCCTAATAAACTACGAAAGTAGAGTGAGACAACAGCAAACGCGGAAGAATATACGTATCGTGTCATGTTTATATTCGTATTATTCTTATGCCTAATAGTGATACAGTCAGAAATGAAGCACGGCAACTGACTAGATTTTTAAACCTAAGATGACTAATTTCTGTACAGAATTTGATGTACTAAAGAAGCGGCCGCAAAGATTTTCAAACGGAGAAAAATGTTCACCTAACTCTCGTTCAGAACATGTTCTATCATACGCAGTCTATTATTTGGTTCTTGTTGATCATTATCAAAGAAAGCAGCAGTGTAAGTAACAACAAATAGCAGTCTCTTGCCATTGTTTCGCTAATGAGACGATTCCTCTCTCTATCTCTCTCTATCTCTCTCTCTCTCTCTCTCTCTCTCTATCTCTCTCTCTCTCTTTTTTTTAAGTGGCGGTAGCGCGCACAAGAGCAAGCCATGCCACGAGCCGCGACAGGCCGTAAACACGCACTATCAGAATGCGACAAACAATGCATGACACAGTACAGTAATGGCTGTTGATATACTTTCCGGGATGTAAGGTCATGGTCCAAGAACTTTTCTGCTCCTTACGTTTCGTCCAGGACTGCGCTGGGCTTCCTCAGAGGTGCTGCTCTGCTTGCCGACGGCAAGACTCAGCGGAGCAGCGCCTCTGAGGAAGCCCAGCGCAGTCCTGGACGAAACGTAAGGAGCAGAAAAGTTCTTGGACCACGACCTTACATCCCGGAAAGTATATCAACAGCCATGTCACCCGGTCGTGAAAGCCTTCATTCTACAAACAGTACAGTAATGCATTTTCAACTTATGAGTGACGTAAACACCTATAACAAAGAAAACGGCAATTATCAGATCGAAGCAAACTAAGCAATCAATTCAAACCAGACGAAGCACATGAAAAAGGAAGGGTACCCGAATAAATACGGACGGAGCGCCTGATGCATAGCGATGGCTACCTGGTAAAGCTTAACTGCTATGCTTACGACTCGAACCAAACTACTGTAGCTGTATCGTCGTTCATTCGACCTAAATTGTGTCTCATATTACAATGGACCAACTTTGTTTCGATTTGGAGATGCGGCCTAAAACTTTTCTCTCCCCTTGAATTTCGAGTCTAAAATTACAGGTGCAGCTTAGATTCGGGAATTTTTTTTTCCTTTATTTTGAGTCTCATTTTTCAGGTGCGGATTAGATTCGAGTGCGGCTTAGATTCGAGTAAACACGGTAACTATAGGAAAAAATAGGCTCTCATAAATTACTCATTGTGTGTTATTTTTGGGCCTAAAAAGTGGATTTTTGAAAATTTGGATACCAAACTTTGGAGGTAATTTTGACTGGTTGTTTTTGAATAGATTCACATTTTTGCTAACGTCTCTGATCTGAAACATCGTTGCGTGCTTACAAACAAAAATGGCCACCATCCAGTAAAGATTAAAAAAAAAAATTGTTTTGAACTTCACAATTATAGATAAAAAAATTAAAGTATTTAAAAATGGTCAAGCAACGAACTTAATTTTTATTGAACCTCTTCATTTTTATTGACCCTGAAGTCACACCAATACCTTAAAAGGGAAGTTTGAGTAATCTGTTGAATCACAGGCCCATATCATTAACGTCGATTTGCCGTAGGGTTTTTTGTACATATACTGTATTTGAACATTATGAAGCACCTCGAAGAAAATGATTTATTGACATGTAATCAGCACAGATTAAGAAAATATGGTTCCATCAAAACACAACTAGCCCTTTATACTCGTGAAGTAATGAGTGCTATCGACAGGGGATGTCAAATTGAGTCCATATTTTTAGATTTTCAGAAGGCTTTCGACACTGTTTCTCACGAGCATCTTCTAACCAAAGTGCATGCATGCTTCGGCAATATCGCCTCAGTTGTGCGACTGGATTCATGATTTCCTGTCAGTAAGGTCACAGTTCGTAGTAATAGAAGGAAAATCATGGAGTAAAACAGAAGTAATATCCGGCGTTCCCCAAGGAAGTGTTATAGGGCCTCTATTGTTCCTGATCTATATTAACGGCATAGGAGACAATCCCAGTAGCCGTCTTAGATTGTTTGCAGATGATGCTGTCATATATTGTCTCGTAAAGTCATCAGATGACCAAAACGAATTGCAAAATGATTTAGATAAGATACTAGTATGGTACGAAAAGTGACATTTGACACTGAATAAAGAAAAGTGTGAAGTTATTCACACGAGTACTAAAAGAAATCCGCTAAATTTTGATTATGCGATAAGTCACACAAATCTGAAGGCTGTAAATTCAACTAAATGCTTAGGGATTACAATGCCAGATACCCTAAATTGGAAAGATCACATAGAAAATGTTGTGGGTAGAGCCAACCAAAGATTGTGATTCATTGGCAGAACACTTAAAAGGTGCAACAGGTCTACTAAAGAGACTGCTTACACGACACTTGTCTGCCGTATTCTGGAGTATTGCTCCTCTGATTGCAAAAACACTGTTGGCACTTACCTATATAGGGAGAAATGATCATCATGATAAAATGAGAGATCAGGGCTTGCACAGAAAAATTTAAGAGCTCTTTTTTCCCGCACGCCGTTCGAAAGTGGAACAGTAGAGAGACAGCTGGAAGGTGGTTCATTGAACCTTCTGCCAGGCACTTTATTGTGAATAGCAGAGTAATCACGTAGATGTAGATGTTGTTCTAGGCGACTATCTTTGTTGCATTACATTCACATGTTTTTCCATTTTGGGGCAGGATTGTGCTTTTTTTTAATGCAGGTAAATATTTGGTAAAGGATTTGAAAGCTGAAGCTGTTGGTTGAATGAAGTTGTTGTCTGAATAGATATAGATAAGAGTGGTAGAATATCCTTCATTTTATAAATTCAAAGCTTTGGTGTCCATTACGGGGAAGACTGGTAAACCCTGTATTTAACATAACATCAGTCTCGGTAAAGGGCAAAATATATGTCATTTTGAGGCCAAGACCTCAACAAATAAACATCCAGAAGTATATGTAAAACTTCATGCCAGATTTAAAGTGTGTGCTGGGCTGTGATTTGTTGTCTTCCACAGATGAGCACTTGCCTGTGAAGTCCAAGTCCATCACACAGTTTTAATCTCCCTGAAAGTTTCAAATCAGTACCCACTCCACTGTGAACTGAATATTTATCATAGATCCAGAAATATGTTGTTCAGAACACGCCTCACTTTGAGACCATATAATGTTGCACCATCTTGTTTCAAAAAAATAAATGCTGTGGACTAGTTACAGTTTCGTAGACAACACCAATAACTGAAGACGATTTGTACTATCAGAATGTTTTCTGGAGAAAAAAAAGATTCGGTGATGAAACCAGCCATCAAAGCATATGAATTCGAATCTAGCATATGGGTTTGCTGAGCATCAGATTTGGCCTTTGAGTGTTGGCTGTCCAAATACACAAACAGTTTTTTTCAATAATAACCACACAATATTTATGAAGTATTCATTTTCCTCCAAACATAAACAATATTCTCAGCAAATGATGTGTGTTCTGATCTGTTGTTTCTTTTAAATACATTCAGTAATTACTGTCAAACATTTCATGTGTGAAAGACAAACATAAAGCACTGAATACAATTTGTACTATCATCAGACTGGCAATAGTTACTTAGTTACTGGATATTGTTTGCTGTGTGTTTGCGAAATACCATTTAGAACACATTGTTATGTTCTGTTTCTGTGGTTACTACGTCTGTGGTTTTTTTTCCCCCTCCACCGTATGTGTGTGTGTGTGTGTGTGTGTGTGTGTGTGTGTGTGTGTGTGTGTGTGTATTTATTTATTTATCTATTTGTTTATTTTTCAGGGTCCAAAGCAATTAACGAGAGATATTGTGTGGTCCAGTAGACAGTTCAAACTACTGTCAGAGTTGGGATTCAAGGTATGGCACACTTGATTTGAGTAAATAAACATAAAGATAATTATTGTGCTTGGGTGCTTGCAGAGATTCATATATTTCGCTCAGCATCTTTTAGTATCGCACACATTTTCTTGATCTTCAAATAGACAGCAGCTATTAAGTAGAGAGATAACTTTAATGCATTTCACATGACATTATTTTACAGTAGTGAGAATGGTGCAATGTTTAACCGGAAGCATCTGTATGTAACATACAATCACCTTGTTGTTCCTCATGTAATTGGGTATTAAATCTGCTACCTGTGTACCTTATCTCTTTTATATCTCAGTAATGCAACAGTGACAGTGGAACCAACATCGAGGGTGGGGGGTTGCACTACCAACGACTGATATCTGCTGAAGATGGCTGATGTTTTCAAACCAGTACACCAGTATGTGCACAGTCTTTGTATTTAGTACAAGAAAGTAGTAGTTTGTGGCATCCTGAGGGTGAGAAAGATAATAACTGGGATATATCTCTGAATATGTGTTCTGAAATTTCCTTTCATTGGAGATAACAGATTTCAAACAACATAAAAACAGGGTGTTTACGACCCGGGACAACTGGGAAATGTAGATAAAACCTGGGAATTTTTTCATCTGGGAGAAAACCGGGAAAAACCTGGGAATTTTTTGGAATTACAGGAATTTTTCGGAATTCCGGGAATTTTTCGTTGTTTTAGCTTTCGGTTAAATTTTTGTAATTTTAGCTGGTAACAATTGGTTCTCTAGCAAAGATTGTTACTGTATCCTGCTACTGGAGAATGATACTGCAGCAATAAAATATAAATGAGAGTAAAAAAATTAAACTTTAGTGGCAAAGGAAATGCGCAATTTACAACAACAAAACTCTGAGCACGTGCAAGTGTCCACAAATAGCAAAAATATGTCAAAGGCTGTAGGGTGAAGACTACGTAATTCTTCGTAATAATATACTGCTTGCTATGAGCATGACATCACAACTGTTCACATTAGGTTTGTTTTGAGCAGTACCTTCTCCTGCTTCCCACTACTGGAAATGTGGCTGTTAGCTGTATCGGCAGTAGCAGCAAGCAGCCAGATGCAAACTAGAAAAATTTTTCTCATGCGCCCTAGCTGCCATATTCGCGAATGCGCAGAGTTGTCCAAGTTGTAGTGGGGAGGGGTTTAGTCTCCATGTGACCTGTGTTCGCGTTAAGTGATTTCACTGCTTCTCTTTGTTTACAGCTCTAACGTCAAATGAAAACAAAATGGATTTCTGTGGCCGGGAGCTATCAAGTGAATTAAAATACATTCACATAATTACGGAGGAAAAATATATTATTAGTTTCAGTTTCCTGATTTTATTTTATTTCCAAGTTATTAGCAGTCAAGCATTAATCACCTTGCAGAACAATGAAGTTAATTTTGCTAGTTTGCTAAACAAATTTGGCTTTATTAATCTTTCCGCAGAGGCAATCATTCTATTTGAAACAAAGTGTTTTCATTCCACAGTATTGGCTAGTTCCAACTGCTCGCTGAATTTCAAGTGCACGGTATCATCTTCTGCCTTGTATGGCATGCCATAATAAAGAACCAAAAATGAGATTGCAGAGTACTGGTACTCCAAGAAAATTTACATCCCGAAAACCACACTGAAAAGCTTGATATCAGATTGGACCTACTTCATTGTGAATTCGGAAAAAACTAATGTGCACGTCAAGCAGAATTATGCATTTTAGTAATGTTTAAAAAATTCCGATGCTCTTGGTAGTATCCTCTGATGCCCTTTTTCTTTTATGGTGTAATATAAGCTCTCTTAGTGCTTTATACATACAAACATGTGGGCTTCCTACACCACTGCAGCTGCGCACGCACAATAATGCCTGTTTTCTGGCGCTCTCTGGCAACTGGTAAATCGAACCTATTTCTAACAGTCTCCGGATACTATTGCGAACGGTGGTTCGAAAAGTGTTACTTTCAAAGTAAATTTCTTTTTATGCTAGATGTATTATGTTACGTGTTAGAAAGTGGGATGAATTTCTAAATCACAGAGCGTTTAAAACTGAACACTTTGAGCATCAGCCACCTACAAGAATTTCGAGCCCAGTCATTTATGTCATAATTTTAAATTTGCTGGCACATTTGTGTAATGAATCTTGAAGTATAACATGTGTAAAAAAAGATCAGTAGTACATGTGAAACCTTAGCTTATGTCGTACTTGTTAATCTTAGAGACCAGTATTATATGTGAAAGCTTAGCTTTTCTTGTAGCTATGCTATGTATATTCATGTAAACAGTTAACTTTCGCTCTTTGTGTGTTCGCGCTACGTGACAGTGATCTTGCTATTGGCTGACTATAACACGTGTCCTATGCTCTGAATATCTGCTGTCGTCGGCTGGCAAGATCACGTAGCATGAGATATGATTGGCTTACAAAAGGACTCGCAACCTCGGTTTCAATGCTCCGGAAACAAATGCACTGTGTTTGGTTCAATTCGAATTTATACTGTCGTAATACTAAAATATGCAGCGTATATGTTGCTGCAAATCAAAGGTCTTCCCAAAACTTCTCTCCCTTTTTTTCATTAAGTCTTTCGAAAACTTCTCTCCGCCATCTTTGCTTTTTTTCCGGTAAGTTCCACGCGAGTGTATAAAACGTTAACCATTCAAAGGATTGATAAGTTTTACAGTTCCGAGGGAAAATCCACGGAAAATGTACTGTCACTTAGTACGGAAAAAGTGTGTTTTTGCCCAGGAAAAAGAATCTTTGTAATAGTTCATTGAATGTTACCTTATATTACTTACATGATGCATGTTCTGTGGCTGTGTAGCCATTTCATACTCAATGCACACAAAATCTATAACAGAAATTTTTGGCCTTTGTTATAACCTCAAAAAACTGTGTTAAAATGAGAAGTGTGACAAATGTCTATTTTGAAGCTGAAGTTTCTGTAATGGATCTTTTTTGATATGTGGCAGGTGGGCATTAACACTCTACAAATTATTATTACTGATTACTAACATTTTTATTGCAGAAGGGTGCTAACTCTCGTATGATGTGGTTTGCAAGGTGATGTATGTTTTTCCACTTTTCAGTGCTTTATGTTTGTCTTTCACACGTGAGTTGAAAGACAGTTATTGACGTTTAATTAGCATATGTCTGTTTTGGTGAATTATTTGAAGTTTTGCAGAATGTTTGTAATACTGCTTTTCAATATCACCAAGGATCCTCTAGAGTACATAGTAGAACGTTTCTCTCTTCATCTCATATATTCATAACATTTGGCTGGTTATTCCAGTAACTGAGGGAAAAGTGTACAGTACACACCACTTTTGTTTCGAGGCATGTGCAGCTCATTCACATGCATTCGGATCTTTTTAATAGCAAAAGCCCCAACCTAGCACTTGCCTTCAAGCACTGAGGCCTTGTGGCATCTGTCCCACCCACGGAGGTTAAAATAGATTCTGACCTCCTTGCTAGGATAGGTACTAACTAACTTAACCTAACCTCCTGGATCCTGCCAAACATTCGTGGAGATCACATTCACTGCAATCGAGTTGTCAGCCGAGGTTGTTGGATGACCTGTGGCAATAGTGTCTGGGCTCGTTGTCATATGCCACGGTGAATGCAACCTAACTGATAAGATGAAGCCTTTTAAAGTCCTGCAGTTCCCATCTTATGTGTCTGACTGAGTGCTTGATTGTATTGTGATGAGGCACCCAAATATGAAAATATGCCAAGTTTTAGAAAAACATTCACCTGCCCATTTTGTGTTTATTTGCCTCAGATTTAGAAAGCATGTAAAAAATTATGGAAATTGCTTGCAAAATGTGTAGCCATGGGCAGGATTCAGAGGAAAAAAACAGTAAATATCTGAGGAAGTGATAATGTGAGAAGTTTAATTTCCAGCAGCCATGGAGTTATTTATGGATGGTTTTTATAAAAAGTCAAAGAACACCATTCTGGCTGTAGAAAGTTTCTTATTACAACCCTGACGGGTTTCATGCCAATTTAGGAGCCTCCACCTGTGATCTAAATGAGAATCCTCACCTGTGGATGTGCCTTAATTGGCATGAAATTGGTCATGGTTTTAATTTAATTAAATTTTTTTTGCAGTTACAGTCATGCTCTTTGCCAACTTGTAAAAATGTGGACATTTGGCTGTGGTTGCCCACAATTTTAAATAATTTATAGATATGTATGTCCTCTGGGAGTAGAAGTATAGCTTCCACTAGTTTCCATTTAAATGGTCTCAAAAGCCACTTTACAATCACATGTATAGTGCCTTTGAGGTTTTCACAGTTTTGTATGAGGTTAACAATGTTCATAATGTGACCAGTGTGTTTCTCGCGTTCTCTGGGTTTGTTCTCCAAAATATACCAGAAGAAGAGGAATTTCTTCACATAGAATATACATTTAAGTGTCAGGAAGTCTTTTCTGAAAGTATTTGTACGGAGTGTAGCTGTGTAAGGAAGTGAAACATGGGCATTAATCAGTTAAAACAAGAATAGAACAGAGGTTTCAGAAGGATGTAGCTTGTAGTTGGTATTCCAAGATGAAGAGACTTTCACAGGATAGAGTAACATGTAGCATAGAGAGCTGCATCAAACCAGTCTTAAAACTGAAGACGACAACAGTAACAACACATACCAGCGTATATAATCTGAGAGACAACATGAAGTGTGTGGTATAGGGTGCATTCTCAGAATATCAGAAAGAATTGTCTGCTATACTGTATAATGTAATGCAACAATACTTAGAACGTGTGTCTAATGAACTTCATTGTTGTCACAGTTGACATTCTATCTCACTGCTTGAAATTGAGTTGCATCTGTTATGCTGATGTTGTAACCAAAGGGAGTCACTTTCAATACTAGTGGGAGTTCATTTTGGGTGTTTCTATATACTGGGTCCCTGTGGAGAGTAGGCTTAAGTAATTGATTATAGATCATGCCATGCCATGCCACGCCATTCCAGACATGTAGTCGGACAGTCCACAAAAATGTCTAAATAACACACACACACACACACACACACACACACACACACACACACACAGCTTATGGATGGGGGGAGGGGCAGGTAAAGCTTAATACAGGAATGTGGCACTGGTTTGCTCACCCTGGTGCTGGCAGGGGTATTTGGATGTGACATATGAAGCAGTGGCAGAGTGGGCTGGGTGTGGCACTAGGACAGAAGAAGGAGACATTGAAGACAAGAGTGTGCAGAAGTTACAACAGAACTAGTATATGACATAACTGCTTTTACGGGTTGCCCTGCACCTGGTACAACAAATGTCTGTCACAGGATGTCTGTTGAATAGGTGCAGAAGACAGACTTTGTTCTTGGGATATGACACCTGTAGCAAGAAGTTGTGATTTCTTTTTTTGTTGCTACACCAAGATGGAATGTCCAATCAGCCATATGTGATGTCCTGTGTAACAGCATGAACTTCCACATGAAATAGCAATAGGTTTGTGTTCAAAACAGATAAATCCTAAGTTCTCAACATTGTAATTTTTCTGAAACTACTTAATGGGTTTTGGAGAGTACAATATGGTTGAATTTGTCTCTCTGATATCTATGATACTAAGAGCAGACATATTTGAAAAAAATGAAGTTGATACCAATATCTCAGTATGAAATATAGTTGTGGCAAGAGACTAACGATTTTTAGTGAGGACTTTCTTACAATTCACCACATCAATTATGATGTCTGAAATGATTCCAGCAGTTTTGAAACAAATAGCTTAGATGAATCACCCTGCTTATAAAATGAGTTGAAGGGCATTAATGACTTGGCTGTTTAGCACCCTAAGCCATAAATAATCACCAAAATGAGTGGAATGTGCTGAAATAAGACAAAAGCCTGAAAATTAAATGAAGTTGAAAGACAAGTGAGACTAAAAAAGATATCACTAGATTGTTGGAATGGTAGTATGATCCTTAGTGTGACATTGTCAAAATCATGAATGTCAAGAATATGATAATGTTATCAATATTGTGGTGGTTCTCACCTTCTTGTGGCTGATTCAAGATGTCAGAGTGGTCAGTGCTGCTGGGTTACAGCATTTCCTGTAAAAATGTCATACAATGAATGATTGCATATATCTTTAAGTGATATGTTATTTAGATTATATTGATTTCAAGATCATGAAAATGAAAATGTAGAATGATCTTATCAATAGAGAAGTGTCATTTAGGATAAACCCGAGATAAAGGTTCATATATGTGAACTGGGTTTATTTATAAGGGCAAATATATTTAAACAAAATAGGTTTTAGATTTGGGCTCTTTAGTGTAGCCTCAAATCTATATGAATGCTACTGATGACAGTTGTAAATTTGAAGAAGAAAAAAAATCAACCTATTGTGTCAAAATAGAAAACTAGTCCAGCCAATGTGTAATAAAAATTTGGCAACAATACCAGCAGCTTTTCTATAACTGAAAAGAGAATTCCAAGAATTGCAAAATCATAATGTTTACGTCTTATTGGAGTTCTGCGAATTGTTCAAGTTCATAAATATAGAATTGTGGACACAATTGAAGAATTTATCACAAACCTCCGAAACGCACTTAGTTTAGAAATGCGGTAACAGTTGACAGTGGTGAAAACTGCTCTTCAGGGCGAGATTATCAGTGGCGATATTCTGTTTTAAAAATATCAAAATATTCCTACCTGTTTTTAACTTGGCACCACACTCGACATCTTCAGTGGTATGTGGTTAATAATGCAGATTTCAATACTATAATTGATATCACTGCTTACTGACATCTGTGACAACCACTGCCATAGCAACAGTCATCTGCTGCTTGGTTCAGATGAAAAGACTGTAACATTTAAATTTTTGTGTATGTATCTACACTGCTATTTACCTGCAGGCAACTGCATTGATCTGAATTGGGCAGTCATCACATGGTTAAAAGCCTATTTAGCTTTTTCATTGTGGGCATTTAGTAATTTCCATTACACCCTGTTTCAAGAGATCTACAAGATTTCTAGGTCCTGAGAAGTAAGTCTTGCAATTTCAGTGATAATGAACTTTTTTGGCACAACAAAATCATCATTTTACTATTTGCACTGTTTGACTTCATCCCTTCTGATAAATGTATTAACAAAGTCTCAGGTTTTTATTTACACTCATTTAAGGACTGTACAGACTGTGTGCCTCGACTCGCTATACCTTGTTGATAATAATTACTCAGTTATACTTGTCGTGTAGTAGAAACAGCACGAGTGCTCATGACCAAGCTAATATACACACAAAGACAAAATATTGATTAAGGTAATAATAAACATAATTTTCCTTTCCTTTGTACACAAATAAATTCAGTTGCATTAAAGTGGCAGTTATAAAAGGTAATTTTAAGATACAGTGTATGTATAAATTGCCTTGTGAATAACATACACCAGGAGTTAATGGACTAGAGCTAGAGCTAGAGCTGCAAAGTGCTGTCTCTGGTATAAGAAGTGAGAAGAAAGTTTTCAGACAAATAGGTCACCAGAATAGACAGCACACACATGCCCCCTCACACACACACACACACACACACACACACACACAGGCTGCCAGACACTGCGGTCATTCGTGTGAGAGAGGTGTGTGTGTGTGTGTGTGTGTGTGTGTGTGTGTGTGTGTGTGTGTTGATGAAGGCCTGTTTGCCCGAAGACTTGGTTTGACAGTCTTTTTTTGTGCCTATCTGCAACTCGGCATCTCTGCTATATTATGAGTTGCAGCTATCCTTTTCATAATATTGCCATTATACCGTCCAGGATTATCCGTTGTTTGGACTTAGGAAAAAAGAAGTATGAGAATATGCTGAAAACATTGCCCATGTTCAGCAATACTGCACTACAGCAGAGAACATCAAGGCTAATCGACAACTCATCAGAAGTGATGGGCACTTATCTATGCCTGAAATTTCTTAGAAACGTCACATAAGCGTCCAGTCATTCAATAAGAATGAGTTGCAATTCTGTAAAATGCCAGTTATTTGGGTTGTCTAACTGCTAAATGAAGCACAATAAGCTGCTTCGTATGCTTCTAACAGGGCATGCCTTTTTTGACAAAATCAATCATACTTGATGAGGCTTGGCTCCATCATTGCTCCCTCAAACTGAAGAATGCCGGTATAGAGTAATAGAAGAGTGCAACATGGTACTAGTGAAACCTAAGCACAGTTGTGTGCTGGTTTGACCAGTATGCATTGGATTGCTGTTGTACATTGTGCCTAGCTTCCTGTCTTGTAAATATGACTTGCAGCATGTTTAGACTCGTGAAGAATGCTCGGGGTGTAGAGTGTTACAGAAACAAAACAAAGGTGCCACAATTATTGTGCTACTCACTTCAGTCACGTCCTCAATAGCAAAAGTTTTATTACTGAAGGCGTATTTATGTTTCATCCACCCTCTGTATAGTGGTGTACGTGCATGCGCATGCGGTCCACCTCTATGTGTTTTCTTCTACCTGAAAAGCAATTGACTGCTGGAGATAAAACAGTGGGATATACTATGAGGGACATTCAAAAAGTAATGCAACACTTATTTTTCTTGGCCAATTTCAGTTGGAAAAAATGCAGAATTTATTGTGGGACATAGTGGATTATTGCCACTTCAGCCACAATAGTTTCATGAAGTTCATTTAGGTGGTGGCACTGTGTGTAGCCTTCAAAATGGCATTCATAACAGAGGTGCATTCCAAGCAGAGAGCTGTCATTGAGTTTCTTTTGGTGGAAAACTAGAGCATCAAAGATAATCATAAGTGCTTACAGAATGTCTACGGAGACCTGTCAGTGAGCAAAGGCATTGTCATTCAGTGGATGAGATGTCTGTCATCATTACAATCAGGTTTGCGCAAACCTGTCCAGACTGCCGTGTGCCAGCGAGTCGCAGTGTTGGAATGTGCAGACGCTCTCATTGTAGATGATTGACAGATTACAGTCAAAAACCCTGCTGCTCAACTGCCTGCCACCTAAGAGGAGACCAAAAGGGACAATGAAAGACCATTTGTTGATGCAGCAAGACATTGACACCAAAGTCGACCAGTAGAGGGGGTATCATGCAGGCATTCAGGCCCTCCCAGTAAGGTGCTGTAAGGCTGTCGCATTGAATGGAGAGTATGTTGAAAAATAGGATTTTGTAGCCAAAGGAGTGGGGAATAGTATGGTGTGTTGGAATCCTGAATAAAATGAATGTGCTTTCAGAAATAAAAGTGTTGCGTTACTTATTAAATGCTCCTCATAATATACCAAGTATAAATCGACTACCTCTTCTACCAGTGGGACCACAGTTCCTCTTAACATCGGACCAATTTTCTGGAACACTATGATTAGCTTTTACCCACATGTCGTCAATCCACTCTGTACCCAAAATTAATGTCTTCCATTTCACGTGAAAATGTATATCACCTGACAAGTCAGTATGACGATTCAGTTTGAATTGAATGACTGAATTTGAATCAACAGATTTATACAATGCTATGTGAAGTTTATGCAATGTAGGATGCTCTCTTAAGATGTTGGTGATAATTGTATATGCAATGTCAAATTGTCTCTAGGGCAAAAAAATTCAGATTTATTATTTACTTTCTAAAATGTGTGGTGAATAGTAACATGAGATTCGTACACCCTTTCAGTCAGTTTTTTTATGTCATCATGGTTATAATTCATGCAACTGCATTTGAAATGTTCCTTCCGCTTCATGAATGGATATTCCGTAACAGCTCGTGATATTCCACGCAACCCTACAGGCAGATTCCACGTACTCATTGGCAATTCGCTGCATGCAAAACACATTAGATAATGTACTGCCTATTTGTTGGCAAACCTAGATTAATTCTCTACACTGCCACAGTATTAAAACAGGTCTAAAATAAGAGTAACAATCCCTGTCTTGAGCCGTTAGATAGGGTTAAATGTCTCACTATTCCCATATCACTCACAAATTCCCTGCAGAACTCTGCTACTTTCGAGACTATGATGCAGCCTCCAGATAGGAAACAAGCACTTGAAAAAGTCGTTACATCTTCCCCAACTGGTTTGTTGCAATTCCCTTCATTCATCTCCTCCATAAACAAAACTGGAAAACAGTCCAAAGAAGTGGAGATGGTCACGCACAAAAATTCCACATTGGAAAACTGAATTTGTCCTTTACTACACCTAATTCATTAAATTACCCAGGACGGTAATTAATGGCGCCACTCTCTGCTACGAAACCTCTTCCTGCAGAGTATACACACTGAGGTGACAGTGTCATGGGATAGCAATATGCCCATATGCAGATGGTGGCAGTATCATGTACACGATGTACAAAAGGGCAGTGCAATGGCAGAGCTGTCATTTGTACTCGGGTGATTCATGTGAGAAGGTTTCTGAAGTGATTATGGCCACACAATGGGAATCAACAGACTTCTAACATAGAATGGAAATTGGAGCTAGACATATGGGAATCCATTTCAGAAATCATTAGGGGATTCAATGTACTGAGATCCACGGTGTCAAGAGTGTGCTAAGCATACCAAATATCAGGCATTGTCTTCAGGGTGTATACGACCCGGGACAACCGGGAAATCCGGGAAAAACCCGGGAATTTTTTCATCCGGGAGAAAACCGGGATAAACCCGGGAATTTTTCATTGTTTTAGCTTTCAGTTAATTTTTTTAAATTTTGGCTGCAGAATTGATTCTCTAGCAAAGAATGTTATTGTATCCTGCTACTGGAGAATGATACTGCAGCAATAAAATATAAACGAGAGGGAAAAAAATAAAACTTTAGTGACAAAGGAAATGTGCAATTTACAACAAAAAACCGTGCACGCACAAGCGTTTGCAAATAGCAAAAATATGTCAAAGGCCGTAGGGCGCAGACTGTAATTCTTCGTAACAATAAACTGCTTGCTATGAGCATGACGTCACAACTGTTCACATTAGGTTCGTTTGACCAATTGCCAGCGGTCTGTTGCGCATGCGCATTTGACTTCCGTATAAGCAGTACCTTCTCCTTCTACTTGAAGTTTGGCTGTTAGCTGTGTCTGTAGCAGTAGCAAGCAGCCAGATGCAAACGAGAAAAATTTTTTCTCACGCGCCCTAGCTGCCAGATTCACACTTGCACAGAGTTGTCTGAGTTGTAGTGGGGAGGGGGTTAACCTCCACGTGACGCGTGTTTACGTTAAGTGATTTCGCTGCTTCTCTTCGTGTACAGCTCCCAAGTCAAATGAAAACCAAACGGATTTCTGTGGCCGGGGAGCTATCAAGTGAATTAAAATACATTGACATAATTATGGAGAGCAAAAATATATTATTAATTTCAGTTTTCTGATTTTATTTTATTTCCAAGTTAGTAGCAGTCAAGCATTAATCGCCTTGCAGAACAGTGAAGTTATTTTAGCAAGTTTGCTAAAGAAATTTGGCTTTATTAATCTTTCCGCTGAGGCAATCATTTTACTTGAAACGAAGTGTTTCATTCTACAGTATTGGCTAGTTCCAACTTTTCGCTGAATTTCAAGTGCACGTTATCATCTTCTGCCATATATGGCATTATGCCATAATAAAGAACCAAAAATGAGATCGTAGAGTACTGGTACTCCGAGAAAATTTACATCCCAAAAACCACACTGAAAAGCTTAATATCAGATGGGACATACTTCATTGTGAATCTGGCAAAAGGCAATTCGCACTTCAAGCTGAATTATGCATTTTAGTATGGTTTACGAAATTCCGATGCTCTTTGGAGTACCCTCTGATGCCCTGTTTCTTTTATGGTGTAATATAAGCTCTTTTAGTGCTTTATAAACACGAACATACTGGCTTCCTACACCACTGCAGTTGCACACGCACAATAATGCCTGTTTTCTGGTGCTCTCTGGAAACTGGTAAATCGAACCTATTTCTAACAGTCTTCGGATAGTATTGCGAACGGTGGTTAGAAAAGCGTTACTTTCAAAGTAAATTTCTTTTTACGCAAGATGAATTATGTTACGTGTGAGAAAGTGGGATGGATATCTAAACCACAGAGCGTTCGAAACTGAACAGTTTGAGGACCAGCCACTTACAAGAGTTTCGAGCCGAGACATTTATGTCATAATATTAAATTTACTGACACATGTGTGTGATGTATCTTAAAGTATAACACACGCAAAAAAGATCAATATTACATGTGAAAGCTAAGCTTCTGTTGTAGCGTGTTAATCTTAGAAACTAATATTATATGTGAAAGCTTAGCTTTTATTGTAGATATACGGTACTGTGTACATTAATGTAAACCGTTAACTTTTCCTCTTGAGTGTTCCCGCTATTTAACCAGTGATCTTGCTATTGGCTGACTATAACACGTGTCCTATGCTCTGAATAGCTGCTGTCATCGGCTGACGAGATCTCGTGGCTTGAGATATGACTCGCTTACAAAAGGACATCGCAACCTCGGTTTCAACGCTCCGCAAACTAACGCGCTGTGTTTGGTGCAATTCGAATTTATACTTTCGTAATACGAAAATATGCAACGTATATGTTGCTGCAAATCAAAGGTCTCTTTTTTTGTTATAAGTCTCTCCAAAACTTCTCTGCCCGTCTTTTTTTTTTTTTTTTTTTTTTTTTTTTTTCGGGAAGCTCTACGCGATTGTATAAAACGTTAACCATTCAAAGAATTGATAAGTTTTGCAGTCCCGAGGGAAAATCTACGGAAAATCTGTCAGTTAGCACAGAAAAAGTGTATTTTCGCCCGGGAAAAAGCGTATTTTTTAAACGGGATATCCGGGAGAAATCCGGGAATAATCCGGGAATTTTTTTTCCTTGTCCCCGTATACACCCTGTGTCTTGCACTGCTAACACTGCAGAGAGGCCGACGGCCTTCACTTAACAATGGAGAGCAGCAGCTTTTTCGCAGTTGTCAGTGCTAACAGACAAGCAACACTGCATGAGATAACCGCAGAAATCAATGAGGGACATACAACAATTGTATCCAGTGCGGCAAGACTTGCCACTAATGGGCTGTAGCAGCATAAAGGCATAAGTGCCTTTGCTAACAGTGTGACACGTGGCTTGCAGCACCTCTCCTGGGCTCATCACGATATTAGTTGGACCCTAGACTACTGGAAAACTGTGGTATGGTCAGATAAGTCCCAATTTCAATTGATAAGAGCTGATGGTAGCGTTCGAGTGTGATGGACCCGAGTTGTCAGCAAGGCCCAGTGCAAGGTGGTGGTGGCTTCATATGATGTGGGCCGTGTTTACATGGAATGGACTGATGTAACTGGTTTTGTTTGGCTGCTTGGAGACCATTTGCAGCCATTCATGGATGTGATGTTCCCAAACAGTAATGGAATTTTTATGGATGTCAATGCGCCCTGTCACTTGGCCACAATTGCTCGTGGTTGGTTTTAAGGTCATTCTGGACAATCTGTGTGAACAATTGGGCCACCCAGATTGCCTGACACGATTCCCATTGAACATTTATGTGATATAATCGAGCGGTCGGTTCATCCACAAAATCCTGCACTGAGAACACTTTCACAATTCTGGATAACTATAGAGGCAGCATAGCTCAATATTTCTGCAGTGGACTTCCAACAACTTGTTGAATCCATGCCACATAGAGTTCCACACTATGCTGGGCAAAAGAAAAATATGTTGAAGTACCGTCCACTGATCTTAAATTAAATGGCTCTTATGGGTGTGGAGTAAGTTTTAAAAAAATTTAAAAAGTAACAAATAACGTTTCACAAAATATGTAGATGTTCAGTACTCTGATGTGCATATGGTTATTCTTAGGCTGTAGTAGCCATGCACCATCAAATAGAAGAATCATTTTACAACACTGATCTACAGTGATTGCATTATTGTACCAAATTTGTACTGAAGTCAGATTGTACATAAAACACACACACACACAAACACACACAATACAGCAGTTGGTTCTAGTAAAAATTCATCAACTGGAGGAGTTAGCCACCATTAAATCGTTTAGGCTCCTCTTGAACTGAACTTTATTACTAGTTAAGCTTTTTGTTACTGCTGGCAAGCTACTGACTTAAGTAAGTGACTTAAAATCTTTGTCAAGATTATTCTTATTTCTAGTATCAGTCCCATGAACTGAGCTGTCGGTTTGAAAAAGGAATTGTTTGTAATTACAAATTTCATTAAGGAGTAGTTATATTAGGAAGCAGTAATTAGTATCCTAGTTCCCTTAACGGGCATCTGCAGGATGTTGAGTTCATGCCAAAAATAATTTGTGTTACTCATTTTTGGACCAGGAAAACTGTAGACTTGCATGAGGAGTTACCCTTAAAGTTATCCCATGTGACATAGTGTGATGAAAGTAAGCAGAGCATGCCAGCTTTCTTATTTTTCTGTTATATATGTCTGACAATATTCGCATTGTAAATATAGAGATTTTTCTAGGCACTTCAGCATTACTGTGGTATGATCCTCCCAGTTGAATTTATCATAAATCTGTACTCCCAAGAATTTTATATTGTTAACTTCTTCTATCTATCTATCTGTCTATCTATCTATCTATCTGTCTGTCATCATATTTTAGGCATATACTGCCGAGAACTGTCAGACAAGCTCTAAATTGCGTGTAGTGGGTTTTTTTCAAAGTTGAGTGCTTTGTTGTTGTTGTTGTTGTTGTTGTTGTTGTGGTCTTCAGTCCTGAGACTGGTTTGATACAGCTCTCCTTGCTACTCTATCCTGTGCAAGCTTCTTCATCTCCCAGTACCTACTGCAACCTACATCCTTCTGAATCTGCTTAGTGTATTCATCTCTTGGTCTCCCCCTACGATTTTTACCCTCCACGCTGCCCTCCAATACTAAATTGGTGATGCCTTGATGCCTCAGAACATGTCCTACCAACCGATCCCTTCTTCTGGTCAAGTTGTGCCACAAACTTCTCTTCTCCCCAATCCTATTCAATACTTCCTCATTAGTTATGTGATCTACCCATCTAATCTTCAGCATTCTTCTGTAGCACCACATTTCGAAAGCTAGGAACCATTTATTAATATCCATGAAAATTTCATTAATCAATTCTTCAAAGTTTACAGTTGATTTGCTACTTATTGCAACCTTTATATCATCTGCAAACAAAACACACTTGGCATGTAGTAATGGTACAGGAGAAGGTCATCGATGCAAGTGAGAAAAAGTAAGTGCCCTAAGATGGAAGCTTGTGCATCACCACATGTAATTTGTTCCCATGTGGATGATACCTGATAATTTAATCATGTCTCTTTCCTAATGAAACATTTGTTTCCTGTCAGAAATATAGCATTTGAAACATTTTGCTGCATTTCCTGTTTCAGCATAATAGGAAAGGATATTGTGATTACACAGTCAGATGCCTCTGACACATCACAAAATATACCAGTAGCCTGTATTGTGTAATAAATTAAGCATATTCTCACTGTATTTGTAGAGAGCCTTCCCAATATCAGAACCCTTTAAAAATCCAGATTGTGGTTTTGACATGTTTGTTGTCAGGTAATTAACAAGCTGATTATATATAACCTCTCCTAAAATTGAAATTGGACGGAAATTTTACAGTATTTCTTTACCTCCTTTATAAAACTTCACCATGCATATTTCAACCATTCAGGAAATACTCCACTAGCAAATGACTGGTTACACAGATACCTTGATATATCACTAAACTCAGAGGCACACTCATGAATTAACTTCGTTGATATTTTGTCATAACCACTAGTTTTTTATTTTCTCGATTTTATGGTAGACGTTACTTCTTTGCATATAGTGAGGGTTATATGCATATTACTCAAGTTATTGGTAATTATTGGATGAAGCATTCCATGGCAGCATTTGCTGAACCTGGTAACCCCATCTTTTCAGTAACTGCTGTGAAATGCTTTTTACTACCTGATGTAATTAGTTATTTCTCATCGCACTTGCTTTGATTTCTGTATTACAAACTTATTTTGCAGTATGTCTTGTAATGACTTACAGCTTCAACATCAGAGCTATTTGTGACTGAAACATACAATTTCCTTCTCGTCCTACTCAACACCTGTGTCCTTTGAGTAATCCATGGCGTCTTTGTAGACATTGGTCTATTCTGGCTTAGTTCCGGGGGAAAATAGTATTCAGGTAAGGTAAGTTCCTCATTCATGCCGTGAGCGCAGTGTACATAATTCCAGTTCGTGTCTTTGAGGAGTGTTATAAAGTAATCAACTTTTGGGCTAATGAATACCTTCTTGAATTGAATTCAAATTTAGTAAGATTTTAGATCCTGTTCAGCATTAACATATAACAAAAGGAACTGCCTATCATGGTCTGAGAGGTGATTGATGATCGCTTTTGTAGTACAATTTTGTTCGTAAAACCCTTGTACAAAAATATTACTATGGCACTTTGTGAGCAATTATTTACTGTAGTTGGGAAGTTTATGGTAGGAATTAAGTTCAGTGATAATGTTACTGACTGTAATAGATTCTTACTATAAATGTTTTCAAGAAAGGTTTGGTTAAAATCACCAGAAACAATTCCCCACCTTCTCCCACCTCGCCCATCTTTTCTTTAAGTATACCAGTAGAGCTTCAAGGTGATTTATGAGCAAATTACAGTTATGTGCGGTGCTTGGTACACGTGCTATTTGAAGGATTTGTTATGAAATTCTGCTTTTGTAGCGCATATTTTTGTACACTACTCAGCAAAATTTATGACAATCCCTGATAAAAGTAGCAACTTCCATTTCTCCATTTGTACCAGTAGTCACATGATGTTCCAGAGATGACTCTTAATTCATCGATACAAATAAGTAGTTCATTAATTTTACTTCTTAATGTGCAAATTGGGTGGAAATAAAATTTGCACCAATTAATGAAAATTTTTAACCAATAGCTGCTTTTGCTGATGGAACATGCCAGAATTAAGTCATTGGTGTGTGTGTGTGTGTGTGTGTGTGTGTGTTTTTTTTTTCCCTTCCAGACTGAAGGTTGTTGCGATCCTAACCTTTCTTAAAACTTGCATTCCTTCTGCCCTCCCTTCCCATAAAAAGGTGCTGCTGTGACTCTTTATTTTAGTCATCAGTCCTCTGAATGAACGGATTTAATTTGAAGTGGTGTGCCACGAATTCCTCTCCTGGGCCAACCTCTTCATCTTAGGGTTGCACTTGCAACCCACGTCCTCAGTTATTTGCTGCATATATTCCAATCACTGTTTTCAGCTACAGTTTTTACCCTCTGCAGCTCCATTTAGTTTTGTGAAAGTTACTCCATTATATCCTAATACACTGAAGTGCCAAAGCATCTTTATAGGCATTCATATTCAAATACAGATATATGTAAACAGGCAGAATATGGCACTGCGGTCGATAACGCCCATGTAAGACAACAAGTGTCTGACACAGTTATTAGATTAGTCACTGCTGCTACAATGGCAGATTATCAAAGTTGAAGTGAGTTTGAATGTGGTATTACAGTCAGCGCACGAGCGATGGGACACATCATCTGCGAGGTAGTGATGAAGTGAGGATTCTCCTGTATGACCATTTCACGAGTGTACTGTGAATACCAGGAATCTGGTAAAACATCAAATCACTGGCATCACTGCTCCCAGAAAAAGATAATGCGTGACAGAAGTGCAATCCTTCCTCAAAATTCCTGCAGATTCCAATGCTGGGCTGCCAACACATGACAGGGTGTGAACCATTCAACAAAACAACATAGACATAGGCTTTCAGAGCCAAAGGCCCACTCAAGTACTCTTGATCACTGCGCAACACTGAGCTTTATGCCTCACGTGTGCCTGTCAACACCGACATTGGACTGTTGAAGACTGGAAACATATTGCCTGGTCGGACGAGTCTAGTTTCAAATTGTATTGAACGGAAGGAGATGTTCTGGTATGGAGACAACCTCATGAATCCATGGACCCTGCGTGTCAGCAGGGGATTGTTGAAGCTGGTGGAGACTCTGTCATGGTGTAGGGTGTGTGCAGTGGGAGTGATATGGGACTCCGCATATGTCTAGAAGAGACTCTGAAAGGTGACATGTATGTAAGCATCATGTCTGATCACCTGTATCCAATCATGTCCATTGTGCATTCTGACAGACTTGGACAATTCCAGCAGGACAATGCAACACTCCACACGTCCAGAATTGCTACGAAGTGGCTCCAGGATCACTCTTTTTGAGTTCAAACACTTAAGCTGACCACCAAACCTTCCTGACATGAACATTATTGAGCATACATAGGATGCCTTGTAACATGCTGTTCAGAAGGGGGTCTCCACCCCCTCATACTCATGGATTTATGTGCAGCCATGCAGGATTCATTGTGTCAGTTTCCTTCAACACTAATTCACACATTAGTCAAGTCCATGCCACTTCATGTTGCAGCACTTCTGCGTGCTCACGGGGGCCCTACATGATTTTATTCAGGTGTACTAGTTTCTTGGGCTCTTCAGTGTAGATATTGTACCATCCTGTCCCTTTTTCTTGTCAGTGTTTCCCATATGTTCCTTTCCTCGTGATTCTCCGGAGAACTTCCTATTCTTTACCTTATCAGTCCACCTAATTTTCAGTGTTCTTCTGTAGCACCACATCTCAAATGCTTCACTTCATTTCTTCTCTCTTCTGGTTTTCCCACAGTCCATGTTTCACTACCATGCAATGCTGTGCTCCAAATATACATTAGCAGAAATTTCTTCCTCAAATTAAGGCCTATTTTTGGTATTAGTAGACTCCTCTGGGCCAGGAATGGCTGTTTTACCAGTGTTAGTCTGCTTATGATATCCTCCGTGCTCCGTCCGTCATTGGTTATTTTGCTGCCTAGATAGCAGAATTCCTTAACTTGATCTAGTACATTATCACCAGTCCTGATGGTACATTCTCGCTGTTCTCATTGCTGCTACTTCTCATTACTTTCACCCTTGTGTGATTTATTCTCAATCCATGTTCTGTTCTCGTTCGACTGTTCATTCCATTTAACAAATGCTATAATTCTTCTTCACTTTCACTGTGGACAGCAGTGTCACCAGTGAATCATATCATTGATATCCTTTCAACTTTAATTTAAATTCTTCTCTTGAACTTTTATTTTATTTTTGTCATTGCTTCTTCGCTTTGTAGTTGAACAGTAGGAGTGAAAGACTACATCTGTGCCTTACTCCCTTTTTTATCTGAGCACTTCATTCTTTGTCTTCCAGTCTTATTGTTCCCTATTGGCTCTTGTACGTGTTGTATATTACCTGTCTTTCCCTTTAGCTTACCACAGTTTTTCTCAGAATTTCGAATCTCGTACACCATTTGACATTGTTGAACACGATTTAAAGGGTGACAAATCCTGTGGACATGGATTTTTCTTTAGTGTTGCTTCTGATATCAATCACATCAGAACTACCTCTCTGGTGCCTCTACCTTTCCTAAAGCCGAACTGATCATCTGGCACATCCACAGTTTTGTTTTCCAGTTTTCTGTATAATGTTCTTGTTAGCAACTTGGATGCACCAGCTGTTAAGCTGATTGTGTGGTGATTCTTGCACTTGTCAGATCTTGCAATCTTTGGAATGTTTTTTCAAAACTCAGATGGTATGTCGCTGGGCGTATACATTCTACACACCAACCTGAATAGTTGTTTTGTTGCCACTTCCCCCTTTAATTTTAGAAATTCTAATGGAATGTTGTCTATCCCTTCTACCTTATTTGATCTTAAGTCTTCCAGACCTTTTTTAAATTCTGGATTACACTCTTAATGTTGCCACCCTTGCTTTTAATTTCACCGAAGGTTGTTTTGACTTTTCTGTGTGCTGAGTCAGTCCCTCCGACTGTCATTTCTTTTTCCATTTCTTTACATTTTTCATGCAGCCATTTTGTCTTAGCTTCCTTGCACTTTCTATTTATTTCATTCATAAGCGACTGATATTTCTGTGTAGCAGAAAATTAAAGGGGGGGGGGGGGGGTGTTGATGCCCGTGACGTAAATGGTAAGATACCAGTAAGATACCAGTGCTGCATCTGTAACCACTTATATTTTACCACTTACAACAGTGCCACCAACTGCCTGCCCCCTTCCCCCATAAATTTTCTGCTATTAGCCCAGCCTGTTTATCCTTCCCTTTCCTGTTGTGGTGAAAGGCGTGCTTAGTAAAATTCCATCTACTCAACAGGAACCATGCCAGTATGTGACCCTGCATCACATAAGCCTCTTTTATAGAGGTCAAATGAAGTTGGTCAGGATTTTCGGGACAGATACAAACTCAACATTGCTATGGCTCATTTGTGGCAATCTTCCCAAGTCACACTCTGTATTGTACCTCAGTACTCTTGTCCTGTGCACGCACTATAGTGACTTTGTTTATTTGGTGAAGTCTTTGCAAAATTATCCTAAACCCTCTGTCATCTGTTCCTCACCAGCTTTAGGCTGGGAGGGATAGTGACCTACTATTCTGATCCAAGATAATGTTGCAAAAGTTGGCCTAAATGTCTGGCATGAAAACTACCTAACAATTAAACTTCCTTTCTCTTTACTGGCTTTCCTGTATTCTTACTTATCAATCTACTGCTGAAAGTTTGTTGTGCCCTATCTACATGAGGCTCATTAGTTTCTAACTGAAGCAAGAGCTCAAACTTATTTGTCACATTTACCATAAAGCTATCAGATGAGGTTATAAGCCTGTTCCTTCTATTACCAGTTGCCACTTCCCACCTCTTTTTACCCTTACTCCTCTTTAATCTGTCCAGATATTTCCTACCCTTGTAAAATTCAGCCTGAAGGGCAGCAATTTTAGGCTCCTGTTCAGCTGTCTTCATATCGTTACTACATATCCTACAAAACCACTGAAGGGCCTCGTTTACTCCTCCAGTTTCCACACCACTACAATCAACTTATAGAGGGGGGGAGAAAAAAAAAATACTATAGCACCCATCACACCAAACCCTGGATCTAACATTCAGTGCCAATACAGGCACTTCTCACTTGTGATAAAAATAATACATTGTGATGCAGAGAAACAGGAACATTTGTAGTTGATGTTGGCAGCTGTGTAAATGTTCAATAAGTAGGGGAAAACACCAGACTGTTCAGTAGTAACAGACTCTTAAATGCTATGGATCGTGTGGGTCATTGTGAAAGTATTTTACCAGCGTGGTGGCACTGTGACAGCTTCACAATGAATGAGATTTCACTTAGCATTAAAGTTTTTTCTTCACAAGAAACTTATTGGGCATGCATTGGCTGTATGTACCCTAGAAAACATTGACGCTGTGCATGCTGCAGTGCTAAGGAGTCCTCATCATCTGGTGGAAAAATTACCTTGTCATTGGAGCTCGGACATTGATGTGTCCCAAGAATACTCCATAGCTTTCAATTTCATCCTTAAAAGTTCAGGTTATTCAAGAAGTGAAATGAATGATTCTGTATTGCTAGTGCAGTTTTGTGAAAACCTGTTAGTTAAAACCAGTCAGGATACTAACATTACTGAAACTTTTTCAGTGTCAGACAGAACCCATTTTCACCTAAGTTGGTACATGAGTTGCATAACATGTATTATTGGTCACAAACAAATAATTTTGCACTTCACCGGCATCTATTACGTAGAGCTAAAGTTACTGTACGGTGTGCAGTGTTGTGTTGTGGAATGATTGGCTCTTACTTCAAGGAAGAAGGAAACACTACTTTCAATGTGTTGTCTCAGTTTTATGTCTACATGACGTCTTTGGCTTCAAGACTCCATTCTCTTCCAGATCTTGACATTCAGCACACATGGTTTCAACAGGGTGAAGCCACCTCAACACAGTGCCAGACATTCCATGGCTGTAGTGGAATGTTTCTTTAGAGATTACATAGTTTCAAAGAATGCTAACTTTGCTTGTCTACTCTGACATCCAGACTTCAGTTCATGACTACTTTTTGTGGTAACATCTGAAGTGTGTTGTTTACCAAACTAGACAGACTAATTTTACCCAGCTCAAGACTCAGAATGAAGAAACATCCTCAATATCCCATAGAACATATTGCACTACATTGTGCTAAAGCTTCAGAGTCAACAGAATGGTCAACACTTGAATGACGTAATTTTTAAAAAGTAATGCCTAATGAGATTCCAACTCTTCTAGAACAAGCATTTAAACATCAAATAAGTTTCGTTCATTTTTATAATATTCCAGATTTTCATGTTTCTTTGTGCCACCCTGTAGTTTAATAAGAAAGTCAGTTAAATGACCGATAAACAAGAAAACATGTTTATGAAAGTTAAGATAACTACTAATGCAACATTTCTGAATTGAACAACTTAAAATTTACGATACTTTCCGGTAATATGAAATATTGCTGGAACAAAAACAGAACAGTACAATGAGATTCTGTAAGTTCCCTATGCCAATACATAAAAAATATGACAACTTGAACTTACATCTTTTCATGTTTTCATTAACAGTGTGTACAGAAAATTAAAACCTTTAATAGTAAGTTTAAAAACACACTTATGTAAGTATTTAATGAGTAACCTGTGCTAAAATAACTATTATTTCATGCTCAATAACTTTCATGAGAGCTCGGAGACTCGTGCATCTCTTCTAGCTCAGGTCTGCTGCCAACAGCATTCCAGTACTGTCAGCTAATAATTTTTCAGTGATCTCCATTAATACTGACGTCCAAGGTGTAATGACATTGAGAGTAGGGATGGTACACAGAAACAGTGTTTGAAAGCAATTTAAAGTTTGTGATATGGAATATATATCAAAGTACATGTTTGCTAAATTCAAAAGTTTCTTACAGATACGATATTGTTCGGAAGAACATCTTTATGTTGTTCTCTAAATCATTTGTAGAATTGCATCGTTTGTAAAAGGGAAATGTTTCACTGCTTACTTAAGTATTTGTGTTGTAAGGTATGTATATATGCCTCAGGTCAAATGGCATTTCATTGAATTTGATGAGAAGTGTGTTGGTGTTGGTTGAGATTGGTGTGGTGACCCTCATGATGATGAGATTAGTTCAAATATGTTAAATGACAACTAATGAGCTGCAGTCATTTCTGCTGTATGGGTTTCAGGATTATCATAATATTGCATCTGTCATTTCTTCTGTTGCCAGACAGTTTTTGCAAAATAAATGTTGAGCTTTGCGTCTGCTTCATTGTATTTTTCTGCCTCTGTTAGTGTTTATGTTTACAGTGGATAGTTATGCTTCCACAAAAAAGAAAGAAAGAGCAAAAAGACAGAACTTCTTGCAGTTTGAATGGAGACAGCAAACATGTTAAAACAATTTTGTAAAAAAAATATTTGTAATTGAGTAACAGCTATCTCGACACTGAAGTTTGGTTATTATTGCATTTTTACAGAAGGAAGATATCGAGAATGCCTTGCGTGCAAGCAACATGATTCTTGAGGATGCACATGAGCTACTGTCCACTGCTAGTCGTGTGGGTGTTGAGAGCTGGCGTCGTCATGATGATCATTCGCCATTTGATCTCACAAGTGGACACCCAAATGTTGGAGCATGTGCAGCTGGTGTAGGTGTTGGTGTTGGAATGGGAGCCTTTCCTGGTCAGAGATTCAACCCTGTTGCTGCTCAACAGATGCCCTTTGCACCACCGGTTAGTCTAATTGGTGAAAGTTTATATTAAGCTGCAAATCTAAATATTCAATCTTTGTTTATAGCAATCTACATTGATTATATCTAAAAAGAAAGATGGTGAGACTTACCAAACAAAAGCGCTGGCAGGTCGATAGACACACAAACAAACACAAACATACACACAAAATTCTATCTTTCGCAACCAACGGTTGCCTCGTCAGGAAAGAGGGAAGGAGAGGGAAAGACAAAAGGATTTGGGTTTTAAGGGAGAGGGTAAGGAGCCATTCCTATCCTGGGAGCGGAAAGACTTACCTTAGGGGGAAAAAAAGGACAGGTATACACTCGCACACACACACATATCCATCCGCATATACACAGACACAAGCAGACATTTGTAAAGGCAAAGAGTTTGGGCAGAGATGTCAGTCGGGGCGGAAGTACAGAGGCAAAGATGATGTTGAAAGACAGGTGAGGTATGAGCGGCGGCAAATTGAAATTAGAAATTAGCGGAGATTGAGGCCTGGCGGATAGCGAGAAGAGAGGATATGCTGAAGGGCAAGTTCCCATCTCCGGAGTTCTGACAGGTTGGTGTTAGTGGGAAGTATCCAGATAACCCGGACGGTGTAACACTGTGCCAAGATGTGCTGGCCGTGCACCAAGGCATGTTTAGCCACAGGGTGATCCTCATTACCAACAAACACCGTCTGCCTGTGTCCATTCATGCGAATGGACAGTTTGTTGCTGGTCATTCCCACATAGAATGCTTCACAGTGTAGGCAGGTCAGTTGGTAAATCACGTGGGTGCTTTCACAAGTGGCTCTGCCTGTGATCGTGTACACCTTCCGGGTTACAGGACTGGAATAGGTGGTGGTGGGAGGGTGCATGGGACAGGTTTTACACTGGGGGCGGTCACAGGGGTAGGAGCCAGAGGGTAGGGAAGGTGGTTTGGGGATTTCATAGGGATGAACTAAGAGGTTACGAAGGTTAGGTGGATGGTGGAAAGACACTCTTGGTGGAGTGGGGAGGATTTCATGAAGGATGGATCTCATTTCAGGGCAGGATTTGAGGAAGTCGTATCCCTGCTGGAGAGCCACATTCAGAATCTGATCCAGTCCCGGAAAGTATCCTGTCACAAGTGGGGCACTTTTGGGGTTCTTCTGTGGAAGGTTCCGGGTTTGAGGAGATGAGGAAGTGGCTCTGGTTATTTGCTTCTGTACCAGGTCGGGAGGGTAGTTACGGGATGCAAAAGCTGTTATCAGGTTGTTGGTGTAATGGTTCAAGGATTCCGGACTGGAGCAGATTCGTTTGCCACGAAGACCTAGGCTGTAGGGAAGGGACTGTTTGATGTGGAATGGGTGGCAGCTGTCATAATGGAGGTACTGTTGCTTGTTGGTGGGTTTGATGTGGACGGACGTGTGAAGCTGGCCATTGGACAGGTGGAGGTCAACGTCAAGGAAAGTGGCATGGGATTTAGAGTGGGACCAGGTGAATCTGATGGAACCAAAGGAGTTGAGGTTGGAGAGGAAATTCTGGAGTTCTTCTTCACTGTGAGTCCAGATCATGAATATGTCATCAATGAATCTGTACCAAACTTTGGGTTGGCAGGCCTGGGTAACCAAGAAGGCTTCCTCTAAGCGACCCATGAATAGGTTGGCGTACGAGGGGGCCATCCTGGTACCCATGGCTGTTCCCTTTAATTGTTGGTATGTCTGGCCTTCAAAAGTGTAGTAGTAGTGGGTCAGGATGAAGCTGGCTAAGGTAATGAGGAAAGAGGTTTTAGGTAGGGCGGCAGGTGATCGGCGTGAAAGGAAGTGCTCCATTGCAGCGAGGCCCTGGACATGCGGAATATTTGTGTATAAGGAAGTGGCATCAATGGTTACAAGGATGGTTTCCGGTGGTTGGTGTCTTTGATGAAGGATGGGAGACTGCATGTAATGGGTTGAAGGTGTTGATCTACGTAGGCAGAGATGCGTTCTGTGGGGGCTTGGGAACCAGCTACAATGGGACGGCCGGGATGATTGGGTTTGTGAATTTTGGGAAGAAGGTAGAAGGTAAGGGTGCGGGGTGTTGGTGGGGTCAGGAGGTTGATGGAGTCAGGTGAAAGGTTTTGTAGGGGGCCTAAGGTTCTGAGGATTCCTTGAAGCTCCGCCTGGACATCAGGAATGGGATTACCTTGGCAAACTTTGTAAGTAGTGTTGTCTGAAAGCTGACGCAGTCCCTCAGCCACATACTCCCGACGATCAAGTACCACAGTCGTGGAACCCTTGTCCGCCGGAAGAATGACGATGGATTGGTCAGCCTTCAGATCACGGATAGCCTGGGCTTCAGCAGTGGTGATGTTGGGAGTAGGATTAAGGTTTTTTAAGAAGGATTGAGAGGCAAGGCTGGAAGTCAGAAATTCCTGGAAGGTTAGGAGAGGGTGATTTTGAGGAAGAGGAGGTGGGTCCCGCTGTGACGGAGGACGGAACTGTACCAGGCATGGTTCAATTAGGATAGTGTCTTGGGGAGTTGGATCATTAGGAGTAGGATTAGGATCATTTTTCTTCGTGGCAAAGTGATATTTCCAGCAGAGAGTACGGGTGTAGGACAGTAAATCTTTGACGAGGGCTGTTTGGTTAAATCTGGGAGTGGGGCTGAAGGTGAGGCCTTTGGATAGGACAGAGGTTTCGGATTGGGAGAGAGGTTTGGAGGAAAGTTTAACTACTGAATTGGGGTGTTGTGGTTCCAGCTGCCACCCATTCCACATAAAACGGTCCCTTCCCTACAGCCTAGGTCTTCGTGGCAAACGAATCTGCTCCAGTCCGGAATCCTTGAACCATTACACCAACAACCTGATAACAGCTTTTGCATCCGGTAACTACCCTCCCGACCTGGTACAGAAGCAAATAACCAGAGCCACTTCCTCATCTCCTCAAACCCGGAACCTTCCACAGAAGAACCCCAAAAGTGCCCCACTTGTGACAGGATACTTTCCGGGACTGGATCAGATTCTGAATGTGGCTCTCCAGCAGGGATACGACTTCCTCAAATCCTGCCCTGAAATGAGATCCATCCTTCATGAAATCCTCCCCACTCCACCAAGAGTGTCTTTCTGCCGTCCACCTAACCTTCGTAACCTCTTAGTTCATCCCTATGAAATCCCCAAACCACCTTCCCTACCCTCTGGCTCCTACCCCTGTAACTGCCCCCGGTGTAAAACCTGTCCCATCCACCCTCCCACCACCACCTATTCCAGTCCTGTAACCCGGAAGGTGTACACGATCAAAGGCAGAGCCACGTGTGAAAGCACCCACGTGATTTACCAACTGACCTGCCTACATTGTGAAGCATTCTATGTGGGAATGACCAGCAACAAACTGTCCATTCGCATGAATGGACACAGGCAGACAGTGTTTGTTGGTAATGAGGATCACCCTGTCGCTAAACATGCCTTGGTGCACGGCCAGCACATCTTGGCACAGTGTTACACCGTCTGGGTTATCTGGATACTACCCGCTAAAACCAACCTGTCAGAACTCCGGAGATGGGAACTTGCCCTTCAGCATATCCTCTCTTCTCGCTATCCGCCAGGCCTCAATCTCCGCTAATTTCTAATTTCAATTTGCTGCCGCTCATACCTCACCTGTCTTTCAACATCATCTTTGCCCCTGTACTTCCGCCCCGACTGACATCTCTGCCCAAACTCTTTGCCTTTACAAATGTCTGCTTGTGTCTGTGTATATGCGGATGGATATGTGTGTGTGTGTGTGTGCGCGAGTGTATACCTGTCCTTTTTTCCCCCTAAGGTAAGTCTTTCCGCTCCCGGGATTGGAATGACTCCTTACCCTCTCCCTTAAAACCCAAATCCTTTTGTCTTTCCCTCTCCTTCCCTCTTTCCTGACGAGGCAACCGTTGGTTGCGAAAGCTAGAATTTTGTGTGTATGTTTGTGTTTGTGTGTCTTATCGACCTGCCAGCGCTTTTGTTTGGTAAGTCTCACCATCTTTCTTTTTAGATATATTTTTCCCACGTGGAATGTTTCCCTCTATTATATTCGAACTACAATGTTTGTGACACTTAAGATATATTTTCATATATGTTGAGTGGTTACTGTAATATTTTTTGCATAATTAGCAGAGTAGCTGGATCAACTGGAGCAGTGTGAAAGATAAGTAAACTGAGCATAAGGGAATGTTAAAACATTGGTTATAATAAAGAAATTTGGAATACTTTTTGAGTAATGTTCTGTGGTAATAGAAATACGAGATACATTTAAAAAAAAAATCTCAGTGGATGTTTCCTTGGTTTTGGGTCCATTATTCCTTCTTCTCATTCTATTGACCATCTCATAGTTTTCACTATTTGCTGTATACATCTATTATGTTTCTAAGTGAAAGTATATAGATACAGATTTCGATCTGGCACACACTTGTAAATTGTCACACATTTTTAATTCTTATTGTTTGTTTCATTAATATTACGTTTGTGGTAGATTAAGTCTTCACACATTGTGTTGTGATAAATATTAAAACAATGATTTTGTTTTGTATTTTTGCATCATTTTTGAAAAACAAATACAGATAATGCTCATTTTCACTTTAGGGCCCTGGTGGTGGTGTGAGTAATGCAGGACCAAACCTTCTGAATAATGCAGGATTAAATATAAACAGCATGAGCCCAGCTATTATGCAGAAGATGCTCAGCCAACAGCCACCCCCAACACCGCAGCAGGCTCACCCTGGTGCTGCTGCCCAGGCAGCCGTGCAACAGCCCACAGGTGCGGGTGTTGGTGTGGGCGCATTCAGCTCACCTGCAGCTGCGGCGGCTGCTGCTGCTGCACGTGCACCCCAGGCGCAGCCAACTGCTACTCAGTTACGCATGCTTGTGCAGCAAATACAGATGGCCGTTCAAGCTGGCTACCTCAATCATCAGGTACATATTGTTCACTAATTGAACAGTGCAAAACTTGAAAGTTTAGTTTTCAACACTATTGTAAATGGATGTGTAAAGATCTAGAACACTTAGTAATTAGTGACACAGAAAGCTATATCTGAGGGCTCTAAATTCTCAGTTACAAGCAAGAAGAGTCACCAAATTTAGATGTTTGTTTAATAAAAATCATGTTAAATTAGCAGCAAAAAATAAAATGTAAAGGAGATGGACAGATTCATTTGGAATGAGAACTTCTGGCTGCTGCTCAAAAGTGCACACTGAAAAAGTCTACACTTCTTCACTTGAGTGTCTAGCTTCAGGCAAGAAGCAAGTGAGAACTCTCACTAATGTCGATAACTTAAGACAACACGTTATTGTAGGTGCACATTTTGTGACGATTAATTTGAAGCTTTTCAACTTTCAGTGGTGGCTGAATAGCATGTTCATCACTGCCACACAGACCAGATACAGAGATTAGTCTTAGAGCAGTAATTATCAAACAACCCAGTATCAAGGTGTTATACAACTTTGTGTTTCTACTCTTATTCTCTCTGCATGCCTAAACCCAAAATCGGTAAGGCTTTGCTTTAAAGTGCTGGAACAAAAAAAAAAAAACATACTGTATTGCAGTGATTAAAATAAATTGTTAGCATTATGCTTGATAATGGCTTCCTTTTTAATGTGTAATTGAATGCATTGGTGCATTGCTATTCCATATTTAGTCTTGTGTGTTACATGTTTGTTTCCTGCTCTTTCAGATTCTTAACCAACCATTGGCTCCACAAACTTTGATATTGTTAAATCAATTGCTGCAGCAGATAAAGGCCTTGCAGAACTTGATGCAACAACAAGCTGTTGTGCAAGTGCAACCCCATAAGAATAGTTCCAATGCTGTTCTGCAAATTTCTGTGCAAATAACGAAGACTAAACAGCAAATTACAAATTTGCAGGTACACTTTGAATACCTTTTTTGATTAAAATTTCATTACAGAGTCTACTTTTATTGATAAAAATGTTACCACTAAAGTGTAGAGCAAATAAAGTGGCATGTGTCATGTTCACTAAGACTGCAGTCTTTACACACTTGAATGTCCCTTGAAAGCTATCTAAAATATTTATTCCAATTTCTTTTAAAATATATTCTGTTGCTTTCAGTTTATTAATGAATACTGCAGGTTAAAAGAGGGACGCTATAGAAATCCTGTTTCAGATATTTCATGCAGACTATCTCATTGTTTCATACAGATGAACACTTCTTGTGAACTTTTCTGGTGGTTATATTTTTTATTACCTGAACCATAACAGACAAACACAGCAAATCATTAGTTGTTTTCTATATACAACATGAATAATGCACTATTGAATACTTGATCGCATATTGATTCTAGAATGTAAGAAAAAGATGAAGTTCAAATTAAAAATAAATAGTTCTGTTCTTTCCAACACACTTGAAAGAGGTTTTGTTCGTGCTTGTATTTTCGTGTAACCCATCGAGTGTAGATATAACAGTTAACTCAGCTTGTGAAATTTTTTTCAGATAAAGTGCTAAAGTGTTGACATTAACTCATTTCAGAACATAATACATCAACTGATTTATTAAACTTTTTCTGCGTTGATAACTGGCTCATGTCTGGTTTCAGTATTTTTGGGTTTGAATGAGACATTTGTTCGAAATTGCATACCATTGTTTTGTTCATTTGTGGATGGTCTATGTCGTCTTTTGTTCGTTCATTTGAAATAGTTGTTCTGAAACTCATTTAGTTTATATAAGAGCTGTTTTTACAAATGTGCATTTACTCAGAATTTATTCTTCATGTGACATTGCTTTCATATTTGTCAAGTCCAGGCTTACATTCCTTCTTGTTTGAAATAATAGAAATAGTTGCATTTTGCAAATTTGGTAGATGTTACAGCAGTGGCGGAGGGGGGGGGGGGGGGGGGGCAGCAAATGACGGATTAAGTCTTTACTTATGCTGTGACTACTTCATATTGTAGTAGGAGGTTGTTTTTGAAAATTTTGTCACTCTTACTTGTGCATTTGTTGCCATTTAGTAAGGAATCTTTATTTAATTGTTGTTTAATTAGGATATTGTTTTCTTTGTGACTGTTCCCTTTACTGTGTAGTAAGGTGAGGTTTCTAATTTAAGACGATGTGCTACTAAGTGATTATCATGTCATGGATTACGTGAGGAGCTCTCATATCTTTTCATTTATATGCTCATAAATATTTTTTATTTTCACTGCTTGGTAGCACAGGGTGGTGCAAAATAGGTTTTAGAAAGTTTTTGTCTGCTAGACATAATATGGAGTGATAGATTCTTATCATATTTATGGCAACCTGAAATTTAATAGAAAATATTTTCAAAGTTATCTTCTTCTGCAGCAGCGAGTCTGCAAAATTTTGAACTGAGTTCCATAATGAATTACCAAAGATCACAATTTTGGACTACACAGATATTTCTGCAAATGGCAGTACAACGGTACTGGAGTGTTGCAAGGTACCTCTGAAGACTGTCCTTTAGATAGTTATAGAACAGTTATGGCATATGATTAAACCACTTCAGACACACTTTCTAATGCCTTTCACCTTGTGCCGAAAATAGGGATAGGATACAGCAGTACCTACACTTTTCCTTCTCTACTCATAAAAAGGAAAATCCACCAGCCTTTGCTTCCTAAAGTGTTTTGTTTATGTTAAATCATAGTTGCTTCATATCACAGAAGTCTTGTGATGTGGAGCTCTGAATTTACCGTAGTGTTTAGAATTTAAAGAAACATGCAAAAGTCACAAAGAAAATACTTCGGGTGTGCAGCAGTGATTACAGTTTTTATTGGTGGCTATAATGTAGTCAGGATTGTCACATTCAGGACCTACGTTTTGTCGTAAGTCAAGGTAGTAATTGTCTGGTAGAATTAAAAAGTCTCTAGAGTTGGAGAATGTGTTGTCGTAATTTATTTAACAGTGCACATTGGTATTTATGGTATTGACTTGGTGGGTTTTATGCTTATATATTTGTAGATTCATTTGAGTTATGCTTCATCGTAGATAGCTGTCAATGCTATCTTATGGTTAATAACCAATGTTATCTTCAATTTGATTTACTGCTACAGGAATATCTAAGACTATCTGTTCATGCTCTGGCTCATGCAAGTAGGAGCTCATGAGTTTGCTGCTGCAGCTGCTACTGTAAAATATGTTTATGAGGAATCTTAACTGTGGTTGATGATTTATGTTTGATGACTGTTCACTTAATTATGTTCCTTCATGCTGTGCCTGTCACTAAAAGTGTTGGCACTATTGTGCAAACAACTGAATCAGATCATTTGGCAAAAGCATACCAGCAAATGATATTTTAAATCTAGATTATGTGGTGTTATGCAGACACTAAAGCAGAAATGGTTGCTATATACTGATCCTATACTAGATTATTGACAGGGGTGCAGGGCATGCCTACAAGTTTATTTAGAAGTCTTGTCAAAATAGTTTTTCTGAATGGGAACATCCATAATGCCAAAATCAGTTTGAAGGAGGATGGAAGCACTTTCCATCTTGGAAAATTTATTAAAACACTATGTGATGGAGTGACTGATGACTTCACTGTATAGTGTCTTTTTAATCCCTCTAGTGACTCAGTTTATATTAAATTAATACTTGTTCCATATATCATGAATACAAAATTTTGTAATGAGGTGGTATGTGTCAGTTTAAATAAGTTTTCTTTACACAGTATAAATTTTTCTCTCTCTTTTTTACAGTTACTACTTCATATCTAAAAATTCATGTATTGAATAGAAGGAATCGTCATTCAGAAATTATTTTAATTTGGTATTAAATGTTTGTTGCCTGTCTGTCAGACGTTAAATGCTATTTGGGAAATGAACAAAATTTTTGTGGCAGTGTAATTCACTCCTTTCTGTGCCAAAGTCAGATATAATCCAGACTAGTGAAGATCATCCTTTCTTCAGTGTTGTAGCTGCTACACACTTCGCTTTTAGTTTTGAATTGGGATGGTAACAAATTTCATAAGCGAATATATGTATTACGAAGGCACTGTGAATATCTGGAGTTGCATAAATAAATTTTTGCAAGGTGATCTTTGGTTTCCTCCAACCATTATTTTGATTACAAGCTTTTGTGCAATCATTAAGAGAAAATCTTAATGATGAATTACCCCAAAATATGTTGTCGTATGAAAGCAGTGAATGAAAATAGGCATAGTAGGCTAATTTACTGATACGTTTATCACCAAAATTTGCAATAACCCTAATAGCATAAATAGCGGAACCTAACCGTTTAAACAGATCATCACAGATTTTTTTTCCCCCCCAAATCAGTTTCTCATCAATGCAAACACCCAGAAATTTCAAATATTCTGCCTTACCAATAGACTTCCGTTCAAAGTCTATATTTATCAATGGTGTTATGCCATTTACTGAACAGAACTGTATATGCTGTCTCTTCTCAAAATTTAGTCCATATGCAGAGAACCACTTAATAATGTACTGAAAGACATTACAATTTCCTCAGCTGATCCTTGTTTGTTGGGTGTGATTACTACACTCGTGCCATCAGCAAAAATAACTAGCTTTGCATCTTCATGAATATAGAGTGGCAAGTCATTAATATATATATTAAGAACAATAAGGGACCCAAGATTGAACCTTGTTGGACATCATTCTTGACACCTTCCCGGTTGCAGTAGTAGTAGTAGTAGTAGAGTAGTAGTAGATATTCTGCCTTATGGCAGGTCTTGTCATGGGTTAAGCCTCTTCCACTTTTGTCTGTCCATAACTATCCTTTCATTTATGAATATTTGTCTCCTTTGATATTGTCCATCATTTGATATCTCCTTTTTCCTCTTCCCCCTTTTTCCCTCCACCATTCCTTCTATTCCTTCCTTCAATAAACAGTCCCTCCTCAAACAATGTCCAATCCAGTTCCATATTCTCTTTCTGATGACTTTCAGCATGTTTCTTTCTTCTCCATCTCTCCTTAATATTTCTTGATTCCTTACTGGGTCTTCTCATTTCACTTTTTCCATTCTTCTCTATATCCACATCTCTATTGCCTCCAGTTTTCCTTTTCTTCCTTCCTCAATTTCCAGGTCTCCGCACCATATAGTTCAATGCTCCAGATGTTACACTTGGCAAGTCTTTTCCTCAGATCTTTCTTTAGTGGTCTATAAAGTAATTTCTATTTCCTCTGGACTCCTCCTTTTGCCATTGCAATTCTTTTCGTAATTTCTGTTGAGCAATATATTATTAGACTTCTCAAGTAATTGAAGTTACTCACTTATTCTCTTTCCTCTTCCCCTTTTTTCGTACAGCATTTTCTCCCCTTTCCTCCAGTTACCATGCTTTTCATTTTCTTCTTATTAATCTTCATTCCATATTCTTCTAATTTTTTGTTTAGGCCGTCTAACATTTGTTCCATCTCCCTTGCACTCCCTGCCATCACAACCATGTCGTCTGCAAATCTTACACACTCCACACTCTGACCCTGCCCCCCATACAAACTGCTCTCCTTCCATCAAAACTTTCACTAATGATTTACTCCAGATAGATATTGAACAGTGTTGTTGATAAACAACCACCTTGTCTTACACCTCTTCCCAGTTCAATTTCTGCACTCATCACACCTCCTATTCTTACTCTTGCTCTCTGGTTCAAATATAAATTTCTAATTAGCTGATCAATGAACACAACATACACCTTCCTTTTCTTCTCCATGTACCTCTCCCCTGTCACTCTCAGTAGCCCAATGGCATCTCTAGTTCCCACTCCTCACCTGAAACCAAATTGTTCATCTCCTATTATGTAATTCAACTTTCCATATAGCCTTCTGTTGAATGTCCTCAGCAAGACTTGTCTGCATGCAATATCAGGCTTACTGTTCTATGTTCCTTACACTTTTTGCTGTTCTTTTTCTTTTCTGTAGTTATTAAGATACTTCCTGTAAAGTCCATATGACACAATTCAATCAACTCCCTTTTCCCTTCTTTCTCCAATGACTTTAACAGTTCCACAGGAATCTCATCAATTCCCATTGCCTTTCCATTTTCATCTCCTTCCTAAATGCTGCAACCTTACTAGTTAGTATTGCATTTCCATTGTCTTCATATGCAACTTTATCTTCTTCTTCTATCCCAAGCTCTTCTTCACTTGGTCGGCTGTCTGCAGCGTACAGCCATTATGTATATTCTTCCTATCTTCTCATTATTTCTTGGGGTTCACTCGCCATTTTACCATCTGCTGCCTCTACTTCCTTCAGTCCATTGTTGTTTCTCTTTTCCCTGAATGTCAGTTCCATTGCTTCTTTGTACATCGTTCATTATTTAACCTCCTGTAGTTGTGCTTCCCTTCTTCTGTGTTTACAGTTTTCTATTTCCTGTGGTCATCCATCTTGGTTATCATATCTGGTGTTACCCATTCTTTCTTTACTTTTTTCCTCTCCTTGACTCAAGTGTTTCCTTAGCTGCCTTTTTGATCCCATTTTTAAAACAATCCCATCTTCCTTCTGTGCATTCTGTTTCCTGTCCTTGCATCATGATTTCACAATATGCATTCTCTAATTTTTCTCTGGCACTCTGCTGATTTTTGCAGGCTAGCGGTACTGTTAATTTCAACCTTATGCATTCTTCCAGTATCTAGAAAGATTTCTTGATTCTCACAGTCAAAAGCCTTTGAGAGGTCACAAAATATCCCAGTGACTGATGTTGGGTTATTCAAAACATTTAATGTTTGATCAGTAAAAGCATATATAGCATTTTCTGTTGAAAAGCCTTTCTGAAAACCAAACTGACATTTTGTTAGTACTTCATTTTTACAAATATGTGATTGTTAGTACTTCATTTTTACAAGTATGTGATGCTACTCTTGACTACAATACTTTCCCAAGAATTTTAGGTAAACCTGTCAGAAGTGATATTGTACAGTAGTTGTTAGCATCAGACCTATCCCTTTTTTATGCAGTGATTTAACAACAGCATATTTCAGTTTATCTGGAAAAATCCTGTGTTTCAGTGAGCTGTTATGGATGTGGTTGGGAACAAGCGTGTAGTACTGTGTTGGAAAAGCCATCAATTCCATGTGAACTTTTACTTTTGAGTGAATTTATTATTTTATTAATTTCAGTAGGAGATATGGGTTGAATTTTGCTTTTATCAAATTGCCTTGCATTTTCTAATGAATAGCTGGATCCTATTTTCTCTACAACACGTACCCTATGGCAGAAATATAGTGGGAACTGTAGATACATTTAGAATTTCAATTGACAAGATTAATATGTGTGGCCTAAGAAGGCAGTGTGTAGTGTTGGAGAGTATGGAAAAGGAATATGTGAAATATTATGAGATGTCTGAAGTTGATTAGACACATGGAGCTCCACAGACTTTGTTATAAGAAGTAATTTACCCATAGTATTGTGTGATGCAATATATGGTTGCCTTTCCAAGTTTCCTTCCCTGTTATGAAGAGTCTGTCTTAATAATAATACAACTGCAATGTAATTCATTCATAAAGAGGATTTGAAAAGTGATTGAGTTGCTTACATGGATTTTTTTATATGAGTAAAATAACTACTTGAAAAACATTTAAATTACTAGATGTAATAAAGAGAAGGAATCTTCTTAACCTGTTTGTTTTTATGTTCCCACCAGAACCAGATAGCATCACAGCAGGCAATCTATGTGAAGCAGCAGCAGCAACAACACCAGCAGCAGCAACAGCAGCAGCAGCAACAACAGCAGCAGCACCAACAACAGCAACAGCAGCAACAACAGCAGCAGCATCACCTTGCCGCTGTGCAAGGGGCACAGCAATCTGAATTTTTCAAATCTACGCTGCATGATCAGATGATGCTACCTCACAAGTTTGCTGATCTCACAATTGCTACAGATCCAACTGCGCAGATGGTTAGTCATTTATTCATTCTGTGAGTGAATGATTGGAGAAAAGTGCCACCTCAAAGAGAAAATTTGTGGGGTCAGCACTTTCCTAAACTATATTATAAATGGTTATCAATAGCAAGCATAAAGACCACAGGCTTTGCAGTTACAGTAGTTCATAAGCTCCATTACCTGTGAAATAGTCATCTGTTCTACATCTTTTCTTCTCTTCATTGCCGAACTCTGCACTTCTAACATTGTTTTGCATAACACACCAAGCTAATAGCAGTGTGCATTACAACTGAAGGTAATTATTGTTGTTGCCAGATACTGTGAATTACAAATAGTTTAACATGACCTGACAATTGGAAACATTAATTTCTCTGATTCATTTGTGGCTGAAGTGTTGGTGACACACCTCATACCCCATTAAATAACTACAATTAACTTTTGGGTCTCAAGGGGGGAAACCTGCTGGGCTATTTCACTTGCATGTGGAATTCCATAATAATTAATTTCCTGGCATCTACTCTACATCTACATCTATACTCCGCGAGCCACCTTACGGTGTGTGGCGGAGGGTACTTATTGTACCACTATCTGATCCCCCCTTCCCTGTTCCATTCACGAATTGTGCGTGGGAAGAACGACTGCTTGTAAGTCTCCGTATTTGCTCTAATTTCTCGGATCTTTTCGTTGTGATCATTACGCGAGATATATGTGGGCGGTAGTAATATGTTGCCCATCTCTTCCCGGAATGTGCTCTCTCGTAATTTCGATAATAAACCTCTCCGTATTGCGTAACGCCTTTCTTGAAGTGTCCGCCACTGGAGCTTGTTCAGCATCTCCGTAACGCTCTCGCGCTGACTAAATGTCCCCATGACGAATCGCGCTGCTTTTCGCTGGATCATGTCTATCTCTTCTATTAATCCAACCTGGTAAGGGTCCCATACTGATGAGCAATACTCAAGAATCGGACGTACAAGCGTTTTGTAAGCTACTTCTTTCGTCGATGAGTCACATTTTCTTAGAATTCTTCCTATGAATCTCAACCTGGCGCCTGCTTTTCCCACTATTTGTTTTATGTGATCATTCCACTTCAGATCGCTCCGGATAGTAACTCCTAAGTATTTTACGGTCGTTACCGCTTCCAATGATTTACCACCTATGGCATAATCGTACTGGAATGGATTTCTGCCCCTATGTATGCGCATTATATTACATTTATCTACGTTTAGGGAAAGCTGCCAGCTGTCGCACCATGCATTAATCCTCTGCAGGTCTTCCTGGAGTACGTACGAGTCTTCTGATGTTGCTACTTTCTTGTAGACAACCGTGCCATCTGCAAATAGCCTCACGGAGCATGTTACTATATGAGATATGAATGCACTTCTAGATGGCCAGACATCTGAAATGTGGAGTTTGTGGGGAGTGGATAAGTGATATGAAGATATGTGGGTAAATATGTCACTAGTAAAAGACAGGAACTGTTGAGATTTACACTGATTCAGTATTCACTGGATAGATGAAGGAGCTGCATCAAACCAGTCTCAGCACTGAAGAGTAGTCCAGGTCCGAGGTGGCAGTCGTCATCACAAGGCAGCCAGCGTCATATGTGGATCATATAGAGCACCAATGAGAATTGACGTTCCCAGCAGAGCAACTGCTTATATCAGCCAGGTTGGCCATGGGAGTCCTGTCAGTTGATATGGTGATTGCCTCGAGGACATAGCTTCTTTCTCGTGTTTGTCTTGTAATGACCACTTGATATGTCGTTGGCAGTGCAGGCTGCAAGTTTGGATCAAATTTGGACAGTTGCAATAACTCTCTCTCACTGTTTTGGTTGGTTACATAAGTAACAGTTGTGTGTTATATAAACAGCAATTGTAAAATTCCCTTTTGAAGTCTGTACAATCTAGAATCTGCATGCCAATCAGGCAAAATTACTGTGAGCATTGAGACAGTCACCCTACTGACACATCAGGTTGAAGGTACCCATTTGATAAAACAGTGTGTTCTGCTGCATGAAGAAGTCCACAACAGTGGATTCTGACAGACATGTTGCCCCATAAACATTATTCATTCTCCTACGGATGTCTGCTGGTATTTGTCCTTTGTCAGCCAAGGAAACAATAACAGCACATTAGTCCTGTTTCAAAACAATGTAATAATGTCCCATAGTTCACGTTTCTCCATTTACTGGATGCACGTTGTAAAAACACGAATGCCACACTAATCGCTTGCCTACATGTCGGTGCTTATATACTCACCTTGGAGTTGCCCTGTGTTGCATGTACTCTGCAGAAACTAGAATATTAAGACTGTATGTTTGTGCACTTAACATTCAAAGCAGTGTCTCCAACATAAATCAAGCAACTTACGTTGCACCATAATATGCAAAAATGTGGACTGCAAAAGGACTTCTACCTACACCCTGGCATTCTGATTTTTTGATGATCATTGTACTAAGAGGCATGTTTTAAACCCAAACTTGAATGCATGAGTGATACAAAAGTAAAATAAAATCACATTCCCCTGTTTCATAAGGTTGCATGGCTTAACTCAAGGCTGTAAATTTACCGTTGACCTCATCTTAATGCAGTTTGAAATTTTTTGCTAAAAAACTATGACCTAATTTATAGACTTTAAGAATTGATTATTGATTACTGCCATTTATTACATCAATATTTTAGTACACTCTGTTAGAAAATTAAAGAAACAACTGCTTAGCCTGTGATGGAAATTTAAGGTAAAAATGTGTTTACCATTTGTTTCATATCTATTCCTTTAAACCTACTGCTAAGTTGCTGTGACATTGTTCATATGCCAGTTTCAGTGGGACCATCAGAAATATTTGTTACATTCCAAAATAAAGAAATTTACTGTGTGTCCTGTTTGTACAGATAAATAAGACTGATTAATGAATGTGGATCCTTCCTACCATTGGCTTTCATGAGTTGGTCTCGTGTTATTTTCCCCACAAATCTAAGACTGACGACAAGAGGTAGTGAGGATGCTGTAATGTTGCAGTTGTAGTCCTTAGTTCTCATACTATTAGTTTACGTTTTAAATTATGTATCTTTTGCTGTTGTGTAACTTTACTTTCTATTTTACAGCCATCATCTTATCAGACCAGTCAGCAGTCCCGTCTGAATCAGTGGAAACTGCCATCTCTGGAGAAAGATCAAGACGTGACCAGTAATGAATTCAGCAGAGCTCCAGGAACAACTACTAAGACTGCACTTCCTCAGAGTCATTCTTCACCAAATATGAATCCTCTCCTCGGACCTAGTGATGGGTAATTTTTCTTTATTTGTATTCATTATCTAAATTTATATTTGTAGGTCTATAGTTGTAGTTGAGCACCAACCAAAAAGGACACTTAACAATAATTTTCTTGAGTAACCCACTCTGAAACAGGAAACAGTGTTGTGACAGATTTATAAAATTTAGTTTGCTTTGTCACGGTTTTGTTGCAAGCATTGGAAGAGTATGTAAGAAGGGTCCCTGAATTAAGAGGAGGCATGTTTCCCCTTGTCATTGTGTGAATGAATATTGCCATGACCACTTATTTTTTGACATTTCCATTTTGGCTTCAGAAATAGGTGATGGTATTTATATACACAGTGGTTGATTCATTTAAAACTACCTTAGCTCTAAGCTTTAAGAAGCAACTGAGCTGAATAAGTTTCAAACAGGTTGGTATAACTTCTCCATGCATCTGGACTTGGTTGAATAGTTCATGATTTACTTTTACCTTAGCAGTCTGATTCCAGTATTGAGTTTTGTGCATATGAGATCACTGCTATCAAGAAAGAAATTCAATATTTTTATGACATTGCACCCTGTCTGGTAATCTGTTAAAAGCAATTGAAAATACGGCTTGCATAGTTTAAGTGCAATGCCTGAAGGGAAACAATAGCTTTATTTTCATTGTGTAACATTCTGTCGTTTGTATAATGTTGTTGCTCAGTACTCTTTGTGTTTGTTTAGAAATTTCAAGCACAGCATTTGTAATCTTTTTAACCGGTCAAAATTTGGACTGCATAGAGAGGAGATAAAGCTTTTCGTAATCATAAGTTGTGTTTAAGTAAGACCTAATTTTTAGAGAAGAGTGGACCATTTGAAGCATTTGTCAACAATGGGAGGAGGGAACAGGTAGAACTGAATATTTATCGAGACTGATATTGAATTTAGCAATATTTTTCTGAAGCTGTGTAATTAAAAAAACAGTAGGACTCTCTTCTGGTTGTAGGCTGATTATTGTTCTGGTGGAAAACATATTTCCTAATTAGCACAGCACCAAGCATATGTGTTATGGACATACTTATTTATACAAATGTTTCAGCATAAATTTTGTATACTTTATCTATTGCAAGGAATTCATCCACTAACCTCACAACTTTCCACTGTTAGGCAATCTGCATTAGAGGAGCTGTAGTGAGGCTTTCGGTGTCTACTCAAGACTGCTCATCCTAAAAACCTAAGCATTATAAGATTGTGAGTCTTTCTTCATCTTTCCACCCATTTTGCCACCTGAGGACCATGTTAATTTGGATCAGCTTGTTATCTTGTTTTTATTCTTGTCTAGTATACTTTCACCTTCATATTTTGTAACATTCTTCTCCAATTTTACAGGAGCATACGGCAACCTGAAATTGTTATTTGAAAGTCACTTTGCTCGAAATCTCATTTCCTGTATTCCCATTTTCTGCAGATGCTTTAGTACTCTGGATCCTCTGTACTTTGGCTCTGTTGTTCACAAGAAACTTTATTACATGGTGAGTCAACATTTCCTGAACCATTCTGAGGTGTTTCAGAACAACGTAAGTCCTTCATTTCCTGGCAGTGGTCAGAGATCCTCTTCATCTGGTTGTACAATTCTTTGTTCACTTAGAATAATTTTCTCTTGTTCTTCAAGGTCCAAGCACCCACCTGAGAGTATCCTCTCTTGCAAAGGAGACTGGTTACAAATCTGTTGCGGGACCCATCCTAGAATACGTTTAAAGTGTTAGGTACCCATAGGAAATGGGATAATGGAGGATATTGAATTAACACAAAGAGGGGTAGCACAAATGATTAATTGACCTGTGGGAGAGTGTCACTGAGATGAAGATGACATTTAGCCAGCAGACACTTGAAAGTAGGTGCAAGCTATCATGAGAGAGCCTACTTAAAAAGTTTCAGGTATTGTGTTCAACTGATGGCTCAAGGAATACACTACAAACCCCTAAGTATCGCTCCTGCAGCAATTGCGAGGACAAGATTAGATTAATTATAGCACGCACAGAGGCATTTAAACAATCATTCTTTTCTTGGGAATAACTCTGCCATGCACTCCATAATGGTTTGCAAAAGTATGGATGTAAATGTAGACATAGAGAATACTTACTTCCACAAGTTCTGGCCTCCTAAGTAACACTGTTCTTACAAGGTTAGTCGCATATAAGGTTTCGGGGGGGGGGGGGGGGGGGGGGGGTTCACTGTCCGGTAATGTCTAAATTTTGCATTCAGAGAACGATTCTTCTTATTGTAGATGTTCATAATGAATTTGTATGCAAAAGCACTGTAATGTATTTCTGTTCCCATAGCTTCTTTTTCTGTCGGAACAGTTTCTACCCATTCACCAAGATGTTTAAAATAATCCAGTTTCTGAATTTTCCTTCCAATGCCATCCTTCTAGGTGTTGTCTTGATATTAGTCATGTATATTCTCTCTTCTCAATAGGCATTTGTAGACGAAGAAGTATCTGGATTTAGGGGGTTGATTACTTGCGTCATCTGCTTCATATGACTGTGCCATCTATAAATGCCAGACAGTCCATCTGTCTTCATTTTCAGCTTGCATTCCAATTGTAATTAACTCACTCCTTTCAGTTGGTGTCACCATTTCGTGATCACCTGATCAATTGCACGGTTAAAGAGCAAGGGGGAGACTTTGCCTGAACTTTACACCGGATTTTTAAAGTCTGTTTAATCAGATCACTGGTTTTACTGTCTAAACTCACTTCCTCCATAATTTAGAACAATGTTTATATATTTGCTGTGTCACATACTTTCTTGATGTCTATGAATGTGAACACAAAATTCTTGTTTCTCTGTTTGTGATACAAAATTATCAGTTTAAGTTTGAATGTTTATTCCATACATGATTTGTCCTTTCTGAAGCCGGTTTCAGTTTGAAGGTTTGTTCCATACATGATCTATCCTTCCTAAAGCCTCCTTGGCACACCAATTAATGGATTTAGTTGTCTTTTCATTCTCTGCAGAATGTCTTTTCACAAGATCTCACAGTTCACTAGTACTAACAATATTCCTCTGTAGGGTCGATTGGCGTCCTGATTTCATTCATTTTAATTGTAACTGAATGTTTTAGATGCTGCTTCAGTTTCTTGAATGAAAGTACTTGGCCAAGATCAGACAGTTTCCTTCCTTGTTACTAAAGCTGAGATTCATGGGATCATATCCAATTAAGTTAATCTCCAATGTACTGTAAAATTCTACTACATTGTTATTTCAGAAGAACTCTTTTACGTGAGTTAAACATTTATTCTCTTATTTTGTGTAATTCCCTGTAGTTTTGGCAATGCTTCTTTTTACTTCTTGGAAGTTCTTTAGAGTTTCTGAATTTTTCTGAGACTGCTAATAAACCCACTCTTTCTAACATTCTTCTAATTACCATGTACATTTTCTCCATTTCTTTAGACAAACACCGAGTGAGATGGTGCAGTGATTAGCACACTGAACTTGCTGTAGAGATGACGACAGTTCAAATCATCCCACCCCAAGCGCCTTGCTAGGTCGCCAGCACGTGTAGCCAGTCTGTGTGGTGGGGCTGTTATGTACCCTTCTGGCTGAACCCCCCTGGCAGTACAGGAATCACACTTCTGATAACTGTGCTGTTGCCTCCTCCTGTATGCATAGGAGTGGTTGCTTGTCTTCTGCAGCTTCGGAGCTCCCAGCAACAGCAGGCATGTCACACAGCTTTTGCTGTGGCTGGGTGGCGCCATGGGGAGAACCCCGATTGGAGAATTGGAGCATCAGGCTGGATTCTAGGCATATGAAATGTATTAAGCTCCAAAGAACTGGCTAGTCTTCCACAGCCATTTCTTTGATTGGCAATGGATCATTTAATGCTGCTTCTTATGACCCTGTGGCCTTCCTTCTCCTGGCTACATCCTGGGAGGAGAGCTAGGTTCGCTGGCTTGATGTGAAACGCTTTCCTCACTACCTGGTCGGCACTGATACTGATAGAGACATGTTTACTGTCACCAAACTGTTATGTCTCATGGAAAATGTTGAAGACTAGTTTGGAGAAGTGGCATGTCTCGGTAAGAAGCTGTCAGGTTCGCTGTTGATGACAACTACTTCTGCTGCCCAATCTGCTGCCCTTCATGCTTGTGACTCTCTTGGTGACATCTCGGTGTGCTTTATTCCCCACCAGTCTTTGAATATGATTCAGGGAGTCATTTTTCATAGGGACCTCATCCTTCAAACCGATGAGGTACTCCATGCCAATATGGAATAACAGGGCGTTCATTTTAAGGAAGGTCGTAAAGACAGTTGCATCGATATGGGTGCCTTTATTCTGGCATGTGAGCGTGTTACCCACCTGGAGGAGGTGAATTTTATGTGTAATCGGTGTGATGTGAAACCGTATGCCCCGCCACCCTCAAGGTGTTTTTGGTGCTTTCTTTTCATGCACATGTCTTCTTGCTGTACAGTGGACCCTCTATGTAGTGAATATGGACATCCAATCTATTAGGGGAGCCCCTGTGTTTTGCTGCCCTTGTGAGTGAACTGTCATGAGCATCACTCTCCATGCGTGTCAGATTGCCAAATTTATGAGAAGGAAAAAAACATACAGGAGTATAAATAAGCATCTCCTGGATCCCTCCCCAGGCATCTCCGAGGCCAGAGGCCTGCTGCCACAATTCGGCCTTGAGACCCCCACAGGTCATGTGCCTCAAACTTGCCTGCTCTCTTTCTGTTCTGGATCTTGCAGAAGCCTGCTCTCCCTCCATTCTCTGTCCTCCTCGACCCAAGAAAGAGAAGAAAAAGAAACATAAGTTCCTGGACAAGGCCCTCTGGTGCCCCTGGAGTTATTGTCTCCTCCTTCACAATCTGCATCTGACCTCTTATGTCACCCAATCCTAATTGGTTACGGATAGTGATCCGACAACGTGGTTAAACTTCAGGCCGTTCGCCTCCCATTTGGATCCCCTTCCGTGCTTATTCAGTGGAATTGTAATGTATACTACTGTCACCTCCCAGAGTAGCAATCGCTTACTTCCTTTTACTTGGCAGCTTGTGTTGTTCTCCAGGAATCTCATTTTATTGATACTAACTCACCAAACCTCATGGGTCAATGCTTTCTGTTGTGACTGGGTCGGCCCTTTGAGGGCTTCCTGGGGCATTTGCACGTTATCCGTGTAGACGACATTAGAATCCCCTTCCGTACCACATAGGAAGCAGTTGCCATCTGAGTCAACTTAAACTCTGCGGTCTATCTCCCTTCTGAGGGAGGCCATCTACACCTGCTGCCCTAGCTGTCCTATTGACCTTGTTTTTCATTTATATTTTTTAAGTATTTATTGGCACTTCTTAACAAAAAATGGGAATTAAATTTATGAATTATTTATTAATTATATGATTTTCATATAAACAAACACCATTAAGTGTACAAATGCTTTATTACTTAATTTTTACATAAAGTCTACAAAATAATCACTTTAACAGCTCTTAACTTTACATGTTTGTTAAAAATCCACAAAACTATAGATTGTCATCGACAATTCAGATTTTTTGCTAAGTATTTACGAGATAAATCCTCTTCGAACACAAAATGAACAATAAACTTTTGACGTAAGATGTTAATCATCTCTTACCACAGCACATTGTTGGCCGAATGGAATAATGTGTTCTTGACAACCTCCACAAACATGAGTTGTCTTATGATGTCCAGCATAGGGACACTCTTGACATCTTTTTTGTACATCTTGGACTCTGGCAGTTGATTATTGTGAAGATTCTCCAGTAAATTCTCTGATTCAAAGTGCTTGGCAGTTGAGGTATTTCTTGTCGGACACTGATGAGCATACGGCCTAGTGTTTTTATGAAATTACGACGCTTTCGGTTTCTATTATTATTGATTGCTGAACAATAGCAGTATTTATGCTGGCCATGTTCAGTATTGCTTAGAAAAGAGTCTGAAGCCATTTTTTGAGTTGTGACTTACATCATAAGTAGCTGACAGCTCATCTGCAACGTCAACTCCATCTTTCATAGAATTATAAAACATGTTTATCTCTGGTTTCTTTTTATCTCCTGTTGATTCATCAATTTCACCAATGTGGTGAACTCTAGACATGAGCAACATCAATTTCACCAGTGTGGTGAACTCTAGACATGAGCAAAACGACTTTGTTTTTCTTGTATATGAGAAACAAGTGTAATATCCTTTTGGAAACCAAACTAAGATGAGTAGATTACTCTACCACAAGTTTTGCAAAATTCGTGAGGGATTTGCCTCTTGTTCTTGCGTACTGTTGCCACAGAAGTTAGCCTGTGTTATTTCAGCAGATGTGACACTAGTTTATAGCTTGTAAACCAGTTATCAAAAGCCACATTACAGCTTCTTTTTGAAATGGGTTGCACTGGCCAATTCACCACATCAAATGGTTTATTACTCAGTGGAAATGATCCCTCTAGCTGCTTCTCAGGATATATTTTGTGGTTGATGATGCAGATATTCTTTGCGTTGACCAAGGCAAATATTTTTATGCCATATTTGGCCAGTTTTGATGGAATGTATTGACTAAATGTGCACCTGCCCGTGAATGCAATCAGCATTTCCTCTGTGGTTGTATATTCTCCTAGGACATAGGCTTTCTTGCAGTTTTCAACAAATATTTCAAATACCTAACATATTGGTGCTAAGTTATCCAGCTGTTTTCATTCTTCAAGTGTGGATCTATTGTCAAAATGAAGACCACTTTGAATAAAATGAAAACGTTGCTGTCTCATTGTCAGCCAAAATATTTCAATGTCTGTTCCGTCTGAAGCCCATAGGTCACTGGTGTTCTGCCTACCAGATCGGCGGTAAAATCCAGCAATGTACAAGAAGTCTGTATAAGCCTTAAGCTCTCTCATGATCATTTTCTTCATAAAATAGTGATTTGCAACTACTTTACAAGCTGCTTTCCTTTCTGCAATTTGCAAGTTTGTGTATTTCAAGATAATACTAAGCCTCTCCCCGATGTTATTCAATCTGTATATTGAGCAAGCAGTAAAGGAAACAAAAGAAAAATTCGGAGTAGGTATTAAAATTCATGGAGAAGAAGTAAAAACTTTGAGGTTCGCCGATGACATTGTAATTCTGTCAGAGACAGCAAAGGACTTGGAAGAGCAGTTGAACGGAATGGACAGTGTCTTGAAAGGAGGATATAAGATGAACATCATCAAAAGTAAAACGAGGATAATGGAATGTAGTCAAATTAAGTCAGGTGATGCTGAGGGAATTAGATTAGGAAATGAGACACTTAAAGTAGTAAAGGAGTTTTGCTATTTAGGGAGTAAAATAACCGATGATGGTCGAAGTAGAGAGGATATAAAATGTAGACTGGCAATGGCAAGGAAAGCGTTTCTAAAGAAGAGGAATTTGTTAACATCGAGTATAGATTTAAGTGTCAGGAAGTCGTTTCTGAAAGTATTTGTATGGAGTGTAGCCATGCATGGAAGTGAAACATGGACGATAACTAGTTTGGACAAGAAGAGAATAGAAGCTTTCGAAATGTGGTGCTACAGAAGAATGCTGAAGATAAGGTGGGTAGATCACGTAACTAATGAGGAGGTATTGAATAGGATTGGGGAGAAGAGAAGTTTGTGGCACAACTTGACTAGAAGAAGGGATCGGTTGGTAGGACATGTTTTGAGGCATCAGGGGATCACAAATTTAGCATTGGAGGGCAGTGTGGAGGGTAAAAATCGTAGAGGGAGACCAAGAGATGAATACACTAAGCAGATTCAGAAGGATGTAGGTTGCAGTAGATACTGGGAGATGAAGCTTGCACAGGATAGAGTAGCATGGAGAGCTGCATCAAACCAGTCTCAGGACTGAAGACCACAACAACAACAACTAAGCATATTTTAATTGCAACCTAGACTCCAGCTTTCAAGTTCTGTCTTTGCTAATCTTGCCACTAAACTCATGCCAGGTACCTGCCTGATGATATTTTCAGAACGGGGCCGAATTTGTTGTTGAGGTGGATCTTTGCACCACTTGGATCCATCTTTACCAAAATAGAATGAACTGCGTACCTGATTTCCCAATTGCTCGACTAATTCTAGTAACGCAGCATTGAGGGCAGTATTTTGTAGCTCATTTAGCGTTATGTTATCTTCATTGTCACTGCCTTCACATGAATCTTGCTCAGTACTACTACTGCCACTGCGCTCATTACACAATCTTCATTTTCACTCCCATCTGTCGTAAGACAATTTTTACTGTCTGGTGATTCCACCAGCCAACGACATATACACTCAGCATCCCTTTCATTATCCATTTTGACTATGCCAAAAAACACATAACATTCATGTAAAAACGTTAATTGCAAAATGGCACAGAAATACTATTTCGCGGTTGTGCAAGGATCACAAATACCCTCTTTCCATTTGCACTCATTATCTCCTTTCATGGACGGTAATAGACTGAGTGCATGCACGCATTAGGGAGTTCAATAATTACAGTTTCGACAATATGCAACTGCGCAACAAGGAACTGCCAACAAAACAAAATGAGTGGGGTCAAATTGACCCCACCACATCCTCACTGAGTTAATACCCATCACTCTTTGTGGGGCAGTGCTTTTTCGTCTAATAGGGGGCTCCTCATTGACCAATTCCATGCAGTCCACGACCTATGCCTTCTTCATGATGATTCCTCTAGTCATTTTAGTGCCGTGCATGGCACTTTTTCTTGCCATTGATTTTGCACTCGCTTGCTGTCACCCTTCTTCCTTCCTTACACTGGTTGCCACAAGATGATCGCGATAGTGACCATTTTCTGTTGATTCTCTCATTCCCTTCCCCCCTCCCGATGGGCAGATTATTCCACTGGGGTTTCCATTGTGCTGATTGGCTTCTTCATGGTGATTTGTGAAGATAGGCAAATATTTTAAAATGTTATTCTACAAGTAAAACTAAAGAAAAAAGTTCATATAAACATAGATCCCCAAATGTTAGAGTTATGGCTAATAAGTGTTTGCGTGAAATTTAGCAGCTTCGCTAATATGAAGCTATTGCAAAACTGTACGAGGTTAAAGTAAAGTACGATTTCCATTTATTTTGTTGTTGTTGATCTGGCGAATCTAAGAAACAGTCCCAGATATGTATCTGCAGTAGTTTTCCAGAACATCCAGAGAAGCAAATGTGTAATTTTGTAAAATTTTTAATTTTTTAATTACTTGGCCCAATTTGTGCATTTGTCTGGAATTCAAAAAACAGAGTTTTCAACAGAAGTTGTAGAGCATTTAATTTTGGAAAAATGATGGTAATGATGTTAGATAATCTGCTTTCTTACCATAGCACAAGTGAATTCATGTTAAACCGGAAAAAACAAGGCTCAGTGTTAAGGAAGTTGTACAGCATACACACAATTTCACAATGAATGTTTAAAAACGTCTCCACCAAGTTCAGCATATTTAGCTGCACGTTATGAGTAGATTCTGTTGCGTGTTTCAGTTTCACAGGGTTGCTCTTTATTTTGTATGTTGCATTCATAACGCGAGCAAGTAATGCCTCGCGTGTATTGACTTCATTCTCATAAACTATGTCTATGTCTTTCATACATACACAAAAATCCATTGGTGTTGAATCAGGCGATCTGGATGGTCACAGACGTGTAGCACCATGACCAATCCATTTCGGGGGAAAATGTTCATTTAAATGTGTAGTAACAGCGTTGGTGAAATGAGGAGGTATGCCATCATGTTGAAAATACATTTGCAATCACGTAGCAGGTGGAACATCTTCGAGCAAGCGAAGCATTTCTTGTTGAAGGAATTGTAAGTATGTCTCGCCAGTTAGACGTCCTGGGAAACAGTTAGACATCCTGGGAAAATGAATAATCCAATAAAGCGCGTGTTGATTATACCACACCACACATTTATGCCAAATCACTGCTGGAAATTGCGATGCACTGTTGCATGTGGGTTTGCTTTAGACCATATATGCATGTTATGTAAATTGTTTATACCATCTCAAGTAAACTGTGCCCCATCAGTAAATAAAATGTATTTGTGTAACCACCGATTGGTATTTAACCAGTTGCACAACTCCAAGTGAGGGGAGGATCTCACAGATGTAAATGATGCACTTTTTGTTTATGTTAAGGATACAGATTATTGTCTTCAGTGTACACCATACCTTAGATTGTGAAATGCCTAATCGTTGAGAGATGTGTTGTGTACTGGTACCCGGGCTACACTGAACAGCATCCATAATATCCTCCTCATTGTCTTCACACATCGAGTGCTTGTACTGATTATGAATGCTACATAGAGAACCTGTCTCCTGTAACATTCAAAATACTCCACTAATGGTTCGTGCATTCGGAATCCTCAGAGTTGGATAACATATACGACATTCGTTAACTGCAGCCATAGCATTACCATCACTTTTGCCATAAACAAACACCATACCCGTATATTCCTGTGTTGTAAATTTGAAAGGCATTCCTATTTCATAAATAATCTATAAACTACCCCAATGGCCTTGCTGCAATGGTGACAATGGTTCCCATCAGATCACCGAAGTTAAGTGCTGTCGGGCTAGGCTAGCATTTGGATGGGTGGCCATCCGGTCTGCCGAGCGCTGTTGGCAAGCGGAGTGCACTCAGCCCTTGTGAGGCAAATTGAGGAGCTACTTGATTGAGAAGTAGCGGCTCTGGTCTTGGAAACTGCGTATGGCAGGAGAGCAGTGTACAAACTGCAACAGATACTATGTGATTTCACTTAAAAACACTGTTGTTATTATGTTCTGTCACTGAACAATACAGAAAACGAACTTGTTTCGAGGTTAGGAAATGACTGAAACAACCAGCAAACGGTTGCCAACAGTGACATAAACTTTTCTACATTCTTAATGGAAAGTAAACAAATTTACTTGTATAATTATCTTTGCTTCTCTGGATGTTCTGGAAAACTACTGCAGATACGCGTCTGGGACATATTTTATTAGATTCACCTGACCAATAACAACAAAATATATGAAAATCATGCTTTACTTCAACCTCGTACAGCTTTGCGATGGCTTCATATTAGTGAAGTTGCTAAATTTCAGGCAAAATCTTTTACTATCTGTAACTTGGTAACTAAGCATTTGTGGACCTACCGTATTTACTCGAATCTAAGCCGCACTTTTTTTCCGTTTTCTGTAATCCAAAAAACCGCCTGCGGCTTAGAATCGAGTGCAAAGTAAGTGGAAGTTCTGAAAAATGTTGGTAGGTGCCGCCACAACTAACTTCTGCCTTCGAATATGTGTAGCGCTACACGGGCATGCTTTGCAGGCACAAAGATAAATACTGGCGCCAAAACGTCTGCATCAGTAAAAAAATTAAAAAAAGGTGGAAGACGAGCTTTTTTCTCCGCCCCGAGTTTCGAACCACTGCATTTTCGTACATTATCCGACAAAGTAAATACAAATTCCGTATTGTTCATCTTCGAATGTAGCAGCATTTCTATGTACTACGAAAATCCGACTGGCAAGACTGTTTGGGATGTTTGTCAATATGGCCAACTCTACGTTCTGAATTTTTTCCTAACTGTCAGAAGAGATGCTTGCTAATAGGAACTTTTATGAATTGTGAATCACACGCAGTATTCTCTTTACCATAAGAATAATACGAATATAAACATTTTACCATGCATTCTTTCGTATTTGCTGCTATCTCATTTAAATTCTGTCTGCCTAATAAAATACGAAACTAGAGTGAGACAACAACAAACGCGGAAGAATATACATATCATGTAATGTTTTTATTCGTATTATTCTTATGCCTAATAGTGATACAGTCAGAATTGAAGCACGGCAATTGACTAGATTTTTAAATCTAAGATGACTAATTTCAGTGCAGAATATAATGTACTAAAGAAGCGTCTGCAAAGATTTTCAAACTGAGAAAAATTTTTGCTAAACTCTCGTTCAGAACATCTTCTATCATACGCAGCCTATTATTTGGTTCTTGTTGTTCATTACCAAAGAAAGCAGCAGTGTAAGTAACAACAAATAGCAGTCTCTTGTCATTGTTTCGATAATGAGACGATTCCTCTCTTTTTTTTTTTTTAATTGTAAGCGCCTAAGCGGCGGTAGCGCGCACAAAAGCAAGCCATGCCGCGAAAGGTGACAGGTCGTAAACACTCATTATCAGAATGCGACAAACAATGCATGACAGTACAGTAATGCATTTTCAGCTTAGAGTGACGTAAACACCTATAACAAAGAGAACGGCACTTATCAGATCAAAGAGAAATAAGCAATCAATTCAAACCAGACGAAGCACGTGAAAAAAGAAGGGTACCCGTATAAATATGGACGGAGCGACTGACGCCTGGTGCCTGGTGCAGCTTAACTGCTAAGCTTACGACTCGAACCAAACTACTGTAGCTGTATCGTCATTTATTCGACCTAAATTGTGTCTCATATTACAATGGACCAACTTTGTTTCGATTTGGAGGTGTGGCCTAAAACTTTTCTCACCTCTTGAATTTCGAGTCTCAAACTTCAGGTGCGGCTTAGATTCGGGAAAATTTTTTTCCTTGATTTCGAGTCTCATTTTTCAGGTGCGGCTTAGATTCGAGTAAATACGGTATGTTTATATGAACTTTCTTCTTTAGTTTTACTTCTAGAATAACATATTTTAATATTTGTGTGTGTATGTGAATCACCCTGTATATGCCTCCCAGATTTTGCTTACACCTTCTTCGTCATGTTGTATTAGTGAAATTGTTTGTGATCTGTCCAATAGGATAATTTACACTGCTGGCATTGCTGTTCCCTGCTTGCTGGCCCCTATTTGCTGCCAGCCAGTTTCACGGTAGAGCATGACCATTGCCACTGCCATCTGATTGTTTGCAGCATCTTAAACGTCACCCGTCCCTCACCGGTGTTATTACTTAAATGTCTTCATGCCAAAGCTTGTTGCTTAGTAAAACACTGTAAGCAGGTGTGTTGGGAATAGTTTGCTTCCTCCATAGGTTCTTCTGCCACGTATCGCAGGCATGGGCTACACTTTGCACCCTGCCAGGTTGTCAGTAGCATCCTTCCAGGTGGCCGTTGTACAGATCCATCAGTTCTCGCAGAACACTGTGGAGCCCATTTTGTAATGGCATTGGTGTCAGCCTCCTATCCGACTGCCTTCCTTGTCCAGAAAGAGCGGGCTAAAGCTTCCCACTTACTTTTTACCCCTTGTCAGGCAGAATCTTACAATGAATCTTTTACTGAATGGAAACTACTTCTGGCCCTTTCCTCTTCCCACAAATCACACTGTGGTCCTGATTACATCCATAACCAGTTGCTTCAACATGTCAATCCTCCACAATGACAGCATCTCCTCCAGGCATTCAACCATATTTTGCTCCAAGGCATTTTCCCCTATCAGGGAAGGACAGTATTATGATTCCTGTCCTTCCAAGAGCAACAAGGATCCATCGTCCCTAGATAGTTACCATCCCATCAGTTTGACCGATGTCCCCTGCAAGTTACGTAAGGAAATGGTGGCTCGTCGGCTCAGTTGGGTACTGAATCTCGGGTCCTTTTATCACCTTACCAGCATGGCTTTCTGGAGGGACAGTCTAAGATGAATCATTTGCTTTAATTGTAAACACAGTTTGGCAGGCCTTCCCTCAGCATCGCCAACTTGTTGCAGTTTTCTTTGATCTTCGTAAGGCCTCACTTATGTCCATGTGTGTTCCTGTCCCACTGGTCATTCAGAGTCCGGATTTACACCTGTTTCAACTTTCCATAGACCCAGGAGAATGGCATTCCACAGGGCTCCATATTAGTGTCTTTCTTTCTCTCATTGCTATTAATGAATGTGTGGCCTCTACTGGACCATTGGTCACCTCTGCTCTGTACGTGGATGATTTCTGTGTTTGGACTAGCTCCCACTTGGTGGCCTCTGCAGAATGACGACTCCAGGGTTGTCTGGCATGCCTGTACATGGACACACTTGCACTGTTTTCAAAACTGTCTGCTTAGGTCAAGGGTGGTGCATTTTTGTTGCCATACTGTGGTCCATCCTGATCAGCAGCTGTGCCTGTTCGCCCACAACCTGACAGTGCGCCTGCGCCTGCACCTGCACCTCCACCTCCATCTGTCCCGTCCCGTCCCGTCCCTTCTCCCATGACCCCTCCAGGGGGAGATTTGCGGCTTTGTCATATACCTTTTTGCACAATTGTGGCTTCGTAAACTTCACACACTGGAGACTCGCACCACATGGTGTTCTTCCTTCCGCATCTCCCGATGGGAATCAACCATCCTTTGCCGTCTCGGCATCAGCCATAGTAGGTTGATCTGTGGTTTTTTACCCTGCAATGAGCTGCCCCTCATTTGTAGTTGCCTTGTCCCCACCCCCTCACAGTAATTCATTTTTTGCTGGACTGCCCTCATCTTTTGGCCCTTCACACTAAATATACCCCTGCCCATCCTTGTCCTGGGTGTTAGCGGGCGGCCTCACACGGCTACATCTGTCCTGTTTTCTTCGTGAAAGTAATTTTTCCTCCAGTCCTTGAACTTCCCTGTGAAATTGGAGTTCGTGGTTAACATTGGCATTGGTTATGGAGGCCCCAGCCTTTGCCTCCACACTGGTCAGTACTGCCCCCCCCCCCCCCCCCGCCCCTTTTACCCAGGTTTTTCCTGGTCTTTTGTGCCATTTTGTTTTGCCTTTTCTTGTGTATTCTCTGCCTGGTGTTGTCCCAATTTTGTCGTAATAATGTAGTGACGTGATGATCAGGAAAGGTTGGTGGCAGTGCTGGTGCTCCAACTCTTGTAGTGGTAGCATTTGTGGGGTGCCCTGCTCTTGCTTTTCCTCCAGCTCTCATTTTCTTTCCTCTTTCTGCTACCCTGACATTCATTTTACCTCTTCGTTTGCCCGTATTCCCTTCTCGTTGACTAGACTGTGCTGTTCGTGTAGCTCCTCCCTTGATTCCTGCCACCTTGTGACCGATGGTCACCTCCCCCAATCAACCAACCAACTAATAATTCTGAGGGAAGGTCATCTACTCTCAATGCTTTGTTTCCACTTAGATCTTCCATTGCTCTGTCAAATTATTCTTGTAGTATCAAAATACCCGTCTCATCTTATTTACTTCCTCTTCCATGATTACAATATTGCTGTAAAGTTCATTTACCTTGTGTACCTCTTTTATGAATTCCTTCCACCCTTTGGCTTCCTCGTCATGGCTTAGTACTGGCTTCCCATATGAGCTCGTGATATTCACGCAGTTGCTTTTCTCCAAATGCCTCTATAATTTTCCTATTTGCTACATTTCCCGTAGTCATGCATGCTTTGACAATGTTAGGTGTGTTCTTTAGCCGTTCCTGTGTTGAGATTTTGTATTTTCTTTGTCATTTTTTAGATAACTTATTCCTTCTACATGCTTCAGTTGATGCTTTCCTGTATTTTCTCCTTTCGTGAATCAAATTCTATATCTCCTGTCTTATACAAGGAATTCTTCTAGGCCTCATCTTTTTACCTATTTGACCTTCTGTTGCTTCACCATTTCGTCTCTGAGCTACCCATTTGTCCTGTGTCGCATTGCTTGCTCTCAGTATAAGTAGTATTTTAGTTTGCTGTAGTCTTTGGAGCATTTTGACCTTTATTTTGGAAATAAAATGATTAGAGTCTAAATCTGAGGGCTTTGGCATTTTGATTTTCCTTGTTTGCATGTTGTGAGATCACCAAATGATAAATCTTAAATGCTCCTAGTTAAGCATTGTGAGATACCCATTCTTATTATTTTTTTTTTTATGATTTCATTATCAGATCTAAACTGTGTTCCACCATTCATTGGCGATACTAATTAATCCTGTGGAGGGATATAGTCCCTAATAATCTTCCTGAATTTCTTTCTTCCAGTTTGAACATTTAATTCTCAAAGAACTATGTTGATGTTCTTAAATAAAATCTTGAGCAACGTCGCTTCCAGGTCTTTCCAAATTTTTCTACTTTCTGTGGCTGTTCTTTTAGTCTTGATTTATGGCAGTATTAGCAGTGACTAAAGAAGTGTATCTCATTTGCGTCTATAAAGTGTGGAGATCCGACTATTCTGGAACTGAAGTCAGTGATAACTCACAGGATTTGTTTATTGACTTTAGAACCTCCTCCAGCGTGAGTTAATTCTTTATTACTCTCTTGCCTGGCTTTCTGTTCAGAAATTCTTTGTTACTCTTTTGCCTGGCCTTACGTTTGGAATGTTCTCATTGCTGTCTTGATTGGGCTTCCGGTCAGAATGCTTTATAATGATCTTGTGTTAGGCCACAGTATCTGTAAGTTTTCAGTTTTCCTGGTTTTTGAGGAGTAATTTAACTCTGGAGGCAGCAAACTTCGACACTTGTACTTTTCAAAGTTTGTGTATTGCAGGATCTGAGGGTCTTAGACGATTGTAGATTGTCTACCACCTGGAAGAGTACACTCTTTGACAAACTTTGTCATCGTTCTGAATTGAATGACCACTGTTGGACACAAAAGTGTCAGCAGGGTTAAAATAGGCTGTTAGCATCCCAGGTACCTCCATGTGTGTTCAAGCTACTCTAGCTTCTTTAGGCACAAACCTTCTCCTTTCTGTGGTCTTCGACCTGTCTGCGGGGCTACTTAATTCTCCTGAAGTGATGACACTGTTCTAGCTTTTGAAACTATTAGTTCCTTCCTGGGGAAGAAGGGGGGGTAAGTTGGGAAAGACTAAAAAGGAAGGGCAGTCACTTAGACCCCAAGATGGGAGGGGCACACTTGTGAGGTCGATGGTACACAAGGATAGTCTCGTCACTTTTGCTTTTATTTGTGTGTATTGACAGTAAATATTTCTCTCCTCAAATTCATAAATCTGAACACTCAAAAATAAAAATTATTTTAAAAATCTGGGTTTATGATACAGCTTGTCTTACCAAGTTGACTTAGTAAACTTGAAAGCTGTAAATATAGAAACTCGGGAGAATTGGTGGATGGTTGTGGTTAATGTGGTTGCTGCCAACTAGCTGCATAAAAGCTTGCTGCACGTCTTTATTGTTGTTGCTGTTTGATTCTTTCTGCTGCAGCGTTACTATTTGCACAGTGGCAGTTCTTGAGATGGACTTACTGCATTTGTACTAAACATCTTCACTTTTTTGTGTTTGTAATGACACAAATTTTACATCATAATTGATGCAAGCATCTGCTTTTGGCAGCTACGTAACAACACTGAAGGGTGGAAGGAAAGATGTTACATCATATACTAATGCACTATCTGGTAATAAAAAGAATGAAGTTTGTCCATGTCTGTAACTGAAGATAGTTGCCATGCTAATGATAAACACTGCCAGACAAGTCCCACATTCCTCGCCATTATCTTACTAGAGCAGACAAGTAAGTCTTCATCCAGTTTGTAGTTTAGTTGAAGCTCAGCACTCACTGTGCCTGATGTGCAGCAGTTTTGCCACCCTGAGGACTTGCAGCCATCCAATGACACTGTATGGTGGTGGTGGTGGTGGTGGTGGTGTGGTAATATGTTCACATTTGATGGGAAGTGATAAAGGAACCATTGATGGATAATCAAATAAAGAGAAACTTTGTAATTTCTTGAATTGTGGGGATCTCATTATATGGAAGATATTTTTGTCTGTAAGGTGCTGAGGGGAGGAAACAAAGTTGGAAAAGTTCTGAACAAGTGAATTCTAGATAGGTTAAAGATACAGTAAAAGACTTGCAGAATACTGTGCTAAAATATATACCAAATTTGCACTGTAAATAGAAAAAAAGCTACATAAATCAACTGTGAAAGACAGCATAGCTTCGTGTAGAACTTGTTGAGGTAACAAACTGAGTTTGATTGGACCTAATTACAGGGACAATCTGTTACGTAGCAAATGAGTAAAGTAACTAGTAAGGAGTACTTGGATTTAATTCCTAGCAAGCATGTGGGGTTTTGTGTGTAGCACTGTTCAGTCAGTTAATACAAATAATTCAATGACTGCATAGTTCGCAACACTGTGCTCTTTCGTGTGTGATGTTGCATGCTTCATGATAGTGCCTGCTGGTGGTATTTTAGTCCGCTTGGCACACCTGCTGCATAATACAAGGGGATGGAACCTTAATAGTGGCAACTATTTATTTAATAACGTGTGCAAAATGGATAAATGTTTCAGAGAATGCCATTATTCTTCATGTCTACTTATTTATCTTTCAATGTTGTCTCCCTGGCAATGGAAGCATTTCTCCCAGTGAGAGACCAGTTTGTTGATACTGTCACTATAGAATGTTTGACTTTGTTGATGGAGCCACAACCTCACATCTGCTTGCACTGCTTTATCATTATCGAAGCATTCTTTACGTTTTGGAAACATGAAAATCAGGTGGGTCCAACTCAGGATTGTATGGTGGATAATCGATGAGTGCAAACGCAAGGTATCAGATCGTTACAGATGTCACAGCTCTCATTTTGGTGTGGCATGTCATGCTGAAGGAGAGGTGCTCAATGTGTGGATGAACTCTTCGAATTTGAAACTCTGTAACATGACGCTGTTTCTCATGCACCGACATACACTACTGGCCATTAAAGTTGCTACACCAAGAAGATACGCAGATGATAAACGGGTATTCATTGGACAAATATACTAGAACTGACATGCGATTACATTTTCACGCACTTTGGGTGCATAGATCCTGAGAAATCAGTACCCAGAACAACCACCTCTGGCCGTAATAACTGCCTTCATACGCCTAGGCATTGAGTGAAACAGCTTGGATGGCGTGTACAGGTACAGCTGCCCATGCAGCTTCAACACAATACCACAGTTTAATCAAGAGTAGTGACTGGTGTATTGTGACAAGCCTGTTGTTCGGCCACCATTGACCAGATGTTTTCAATTGGTGAGAGATCTGGAGAATGTGCTGGCCTGGGCAGCAGTAGAACATTTTCTGTATTCAGAAAGGCCCGTACAGGACCTGCAACATGCGGTCGTGCATTATCCTGCTGAAATGTACGGTTTCGCAGGGATCAAATGAAGGGAAGAGCCACGGGTCGTAACACATCTGAAATGTAACGTCCACTGTTCAAAGTGCCGTCAATGTGAACAAGAGGTGACGGACACGTGTAACCAGTGGCACCCCATACAATCACGCCGGGAGATACGCCAGTATGGCGATGACGAATACACGCTTCCAATGTGCGTTTACCGCGATGTCGCCAAACACGGATGCGATCATCATGATGCTGTAAACAGAACCCGGATTCATCCGAAACAATGATGTTTTGCCATTCGTGCACCCACTTTCTTCGTTGAGTACACCATCGCAGGCGCTCCTGTCTGTGATGCAGCGTCAAGGGTAACCGCAGCCATGGTCTCCAAGCTGATAGTCCATGCTGCTGCAAACGTCATCAAACTGTTCGTGCAGATGGTTGTTGTCTTGCAAACGTCCCCATCTGTTGACTCAGGGATCGAGACGTGGCTGCGCGATCCGTTACAGCCATGCGGATAAGATGCCTGTCATCTTGACTGCTAGTGATACGAGGCAGTTGGGATCCAGCACGGCGTTCCGTATTACCCTCCTGAACCCGCCGATTCCATATTCTGCTAACAGTCATTGGATCTCGACCAACGCGAGCAGCAATGTCACGATATGATAAACCGCAGTTGCGATGGGCTACAATTCGACCTTTATCAATGTCGGAAATGTGATGGTACGCATTTCTCCTCCTTACACGAGGCATCAGAACAACGTTTCACCAGGCAACGCCGGTCAACTGCTGTTTGTGTATGAGAAATCGATTGGAAACTTTCCTCATGTCAGCACGTTGTAGGTGTCACCACCGGCGCCAACCTTGTGTGAATGCTCTGAAAAGCTAATCATTTGCATATCACAGCATCTTCTTCCTGTCGGTTAAATTTCGCGTCTGTAGCACATCATCTTTGTGGTGTAGCAATTTTAATGGCCAGTAGTGTAGTTACGTTCCACACTGCCACATTACATGCTATAGTTCGGAGTTATCTGGCAACAGAGGGCTACACATATGAAGAAATGAAGAATAGAGATGTAGAATGTTAGTAATGTTTATTTTATTTAAAAATCTTTGAGAACTTACAAATAAAAAATTCAGAGATATTACTTTTCAACACACCAGTCATCAGCATTGTGCATATCCAATTGCCAGCGATGTGGAAGGTAGAATAACCTCAGCAGCGCCAGTTGTGTTGATAGTTAGAGTTTGCTGGTCTATTGCAGAAAGTTTCTCCACTTGTGTGTCTAAGCTGTTACTTCTTGGAATATAGTCTGCGACCAGCTTAGTGAAAGAAGTGGTGTAACATTCTGCAGTACCCGCCCATTATTTTGCGGGACAGCACTGTGACTAATTTGTTTAGTCAATGGAGCTGGGAAGTTCTGAACCACGCACCACACTCTCTGGACTTACGGCTTGTGACTACAACTTGATTCCTAAATTGAGGGAAGCACTTCATGGCATTTGCTTCACAACTGGTAAGAGAGATTCATCGGGCAATAGACCGCTCCACACCAACAGTCAAAACAACTGCTACTACTAAGTATAGCCTACAACCTCCACATTGGTGGCAACAGCTTGAGGTGTTACCTGTGTTCTGCCTCAGCTAATTGCAGTTAGATTAAAATTCAGAGCTGGAAGGATACATGACCATTAGTATGATCACCCTGCTTTACTGTGCTCAGGTACCGTGCTTATTCTTATTGACTTCATCTCCGTAGTCTGAAATCGAGGCTGAAAATGTAACTCATAGCTCTCTCTCAAATCCACACAATAAGACTTGTAGCTTCTTCATGAAACATTACACTTTTAACTGAATAAGAGAGCTGGAGACACTGCTTTTAATACATTTCTGTCCATAAATATGTTAAACTAACTGAACAGACTTTCCACTTCATGGGATATGGGCAGAATGAAACTTATGCTGTCCTCGCAGTGTTGTCATAAGCATCAGCATTCTTTAGAGCACTGAATCTCTCCAAGAAGGGGCGCATCTTTATGGAACAACCACCGACCCAGCAAGTGACGAATGGTGGTCAGAGCCACCACATCTCGTAGAAACTCGGTGTCCCGCCTTCCAATTTCATGCACGTACAAATGAATTTGCTGACAATTGCATATTAACATTTATTACATACTTCGAGCAATTTCTACGTGCAAATGACAATCATCATTCGTTGGTAACAGATACATTACTGCCTTTATAAAGTGATGCGTTACATTTCACGGTTACATACACCGCTGGTGACTGCTTTGAAGAACAATAAAAGTTTGAAACATCGATGTATTTTGTGTAAGCTGCAGATGAGTAGCTACCATATTAAAAGTACCAACCTTTATACATTGTTGGATTTTGTCTGCATTGATATCATTAGACCTCCATCATGAAGTAAAGGATGAACATTTGAAAACAGGTTTTTGTGTTTATATGTAGTGACTACCTACAGAAGACGAGAACGACTAGTCGTAACTGACTGGATCAAACACAGGAAGCAAGAACCAATTCATAGCTTGGGGGGGGGGGGGGGGGGGGGGGGGAGAGAAGGGACTGAAACAGGTTTGTAACTATCCGTGATGTTATTCCATCTGTACATTGAGCAACCTGTGTAGGAAACAACGAAGAAATTTTGGAAGAGAATGAAAGTACAGGGAAGAGAAATAGAAGCTTTGTTGTTTGCCAGTGCCATTGTAATTGTCGGATACAGATATGTACATGGAAGAACAGTGGAATGGAATGTATAGTGTCTTTGCAAAAAGAATACAAGATGAGTATCAATAAGAGTAAAACAATGGTAATTGAATGTAGTTGAATTAAATCAGATGTTGCTGAGGGGATTGAATTAAGAAATGTGACACTAGATTTGTTTTGCTATTTGGGCAGGAAAATAAGTAATAATGGCTGAAATATAGAGAATATTGCCACAGAAGCAGCTGAGTAGGACAGTCACTGTGGTGTAGCGGTTATGATACTAGACTGTTAAATGGAGGGTTGTGGGTTCAAAACTCATTTGAACTGTAAAATTTAAATTTCTATATTCAGTTCGAGTACATTCTAGAAGTATCCACAAATGTCAAGAATCATTGTACTGGAATGTTCTCTTAACTGTATACATACCGTATGTGTTCAGACCGGAGGCAGTTCGCTCTGCGCTGTTGTATGTGCAAGTGCTGAATAAACCTTCGTTGAGTGAAGTTAGTGTTCGTCATTCATCTACTTACACCTTTTTCTACATGATATTATTCTGGTGGAGATGCTGGGTAGCGGCGCACATCATCGACGACACAGTGGCTCCCATCAGGCCATGACATAGTCGCCGTTTACGTGGCTAAACCCGAGTTCCATCCATATTCAACAGATTTCAATCTATCAGGGACAGCAGAAGAAGAAGAAGAAGAAGAAGAAGACGAAGAAGACGACGACGTTACAATGACAGCAACTGAGTTCCAACCATATTCAGCAGATTGCAATCTATCGGAGACAGAAGAAGACGACGGCGTTACGATGACGGCAACTGTGTGCCACCTCCTTCCAGGTTCTCTGGTGATGATGGCCAAGATCCAAACAAGTGGTCGAAGTTATAAGAGTGTATAGCCAAATCTAGCAAATGGGATGACACCATGTGTTTGGCTAACTTATTTTTCTACTTGGAGGGCACTGCCAAGCAATGGTGTAAGAACGAGGAGAAGTTCACAAGCAGGAAAGTATTCTAGGCGGAACTGCGCCAGTATTTCGGCTACACACGACGACAGAAGTGCAAGGCTGAAGATTAATTAAAGTGCAGGGCACAGCATCCAGGAGAAACTACAGCATCCTACATTCAAGATGTCTTGGAACTGTGTAAAACAGTGGATCCTAGAGTGAAGGAGGAAGATAAGGTTGCGCATCTTCATGAAGGGTGTTACTGAGGACATGTATAAAGCCGTACTCCTGAAGGAGGTTTCGACAGCAGAAGACTTCATAAAATGGTGCCAGTATATTGAGACAATGCATCAAAAAAGATTTACATGCAAGAAGTTTGAACAGATTCCAAATGTCGAATCTATGTCTATGATGGAGGAAACAACTGATTACACAAGTGTTCATCAGATAGTGAGAGAGGAAGTTCAGAAGGCACTTGGATTGCATGGAGAGCAAAAAAACTGAGACACCACAAGAGGTCATAAGAGAGGAAGTGGAACAGACATTGAACCCAATCTCTTGTCTTTCATTTCCCTTTAAAACATTGAAAAAGTCGAGACCCAGGTGAAGTTACATTCCTACAATGCCACATGAGGAACCTGTTTGGGCACCAAGGAAGACTGATATCTTGAGGACCCAGTACAACCAACCAGTATGTTTCCAGTGCAGATGACCGGGACATGTGGTGTGCTGTTGTCGAGAAAGGCATCAGATATTTGATGACGCCTGCACCTGAACACAGCAGACTGATCTTAGACAACACCAACTTGGGGACGATGAAGATGAACAAGAAGATGTGGGTGCAGGACGACATAGATCACCATTGCTGCAAGCTTGCCGCTGGAGAAGACGCTCCCCAACATGCCAATCGAGGTCTCAATCCCCATTTAGAAGCTCCAACCAATCACCTTGGCACTGCAACATGGAAAATTAAAGGGTGCGACCTTCCTTGGAGGTGAGGCCACCGAATAGAAAAATCCTCCGCCATGTATCACTACAAAAACGATAGGAAACTATGTCAATATCCTCATGGATGGCTGACCAGCCCAAGATCTTGTGTACTCTGGAGCATCATATTCAGTCATTTCGGAGAAGTACTATTGCCAGTTGCAGCAAATCATATTCGTCGACAACAAAACATCACTGCTGAAAGTGGCTAATGGTAAGTATGTAAAACCTACAGGAAGATATCATTTGTGTGCGTATAAGTGCCCATAAACAGTCCTTAGAATTCATTGTCTTAAAAGAGTGTAGTCATGACATCATTCTCGGATGGGACTTTTTGAAAGCTTCTCAGGCATTTACAGATTGTGGCCACTTGAAGATTATGCTAGACGAGATGAGAGACTGTGGATAGGAAGATGCACATCCAAGTGTGTGGAGATTGTGTTGGATGAAGTGATCATTCCTGCAGTCAGCACTAGAAAGATAACTGTCACGTGTCATGCCATGCATCAACCCATGGATCTTGTAGGGGAATGTAAGAGAAGCATACCACTGAAGAATAATTTGGTCATCCCAGCTCCTGTCGTCTCATTCAAGAACGGATTGGGTGAATTGCGGATAGTTAACTGTCGCCGAGAACCGGAGATTCTTCCAAGACGCATGTGCATAGCAAACGCTGAGCTGTTAATTGCAGAACAGCTGAACATCATAGAGACCTCCCATGCCGAGTCTGTGGGCGAAATGGCGCTACCACTATGAGACAAGACCTAGCTCGACCATCACCAGATCTCACTAAGGAACAACAGAAGAAGCTACTTGCCATTCTTCAAGAGTTCTCTGAATGCTTCAATCCACAGATGAAGAGCAAATTAGACAAATCGATGGTGAAGCACTGGATTAGCACAGGAGACCATCAACCAATAAACCAGAGAGCGTACCATCTGTCAGCAATGAAACATCGAACAATTCGCGATGAGTTAGAGAAAATGATGAAGAATGACATCATTCAGCCTTCGTAGAGCCCATGGTCGTCAACAGTGGTTCTCGTCAGGAATAAGGATGGCAGTTGGCGCTTTCGTGTTGATTACAGGAAGCTTCATAAGATAACTAAAAAGGACGTTTACCCCTTTCCATGAATTGACGATAAAATAGATTGTCTGAAGGGGGCTAAGTTTTTCTCAACCATTGACATGGACTCTGGATACTGGCAAATCGAAGAAGATGAGGCTGATCGTGACAAAACTGCATTCATCACCCCTTAGGGCCTGTGTGAGTTTAAGGTAATGCTGTCTGGCTTGTGTAATGCACCAGCAAGTTTAGAACGGATGATGGATAATCTTCTAATTCACCTAGAGTGGACGATGTGTCTGTTATTTAGATGACATTATAGTGTTCTCAGAGACATCTGATGGAACACGTAACAAGACTGAGGGCCGCTCTTAAGTGTCTCCAACAAGGTGGACTGAAACTTATTCCAAGATAGTGTCTCTTTTGAGCAAAAGAAATCAATATTCTTAGATACATTGTGTCAAACGAAGGTGTGCGGCCAGGCCCAGAAAAAGTGAGATCCAAACGGAATTTCCTATTCCTAAAAGTATTAGAGAGACATGAGGCTTCCTCGGATTATATTCTGATTACTTTTGTTTTATCAATGGCTTTAAAGCCAGGCCACTCCAAGAGTTGTTAAAAGCCGATGCTAAAAATATCTGGGGTGGTGCTTAACAAGTTTCTTTCGATGTGCTGCGAAAAGCTCCGATGACTGACTCTGTACTTGGTCTGTATGATGAGAGAACAGCTACAGAACTACACATAGATGCCATTGGGTATGGGATCGGTGCTGTTCTGGTGCAAATTTTGGATGGAAGGGAGAAGTTTATAGCCTATGCTTCTAGGACACTTACAAAAGTCGAGAGAAACTATGCAACTACAGAAGAGAATGTCTTGCTGTGACCTGGGCCATGTGCAAATATCAACAGTATCTCAATGGAAGGCCATTCACAGTTGTTACACACCATCATTCACTTTGTTGGTTGACAGGTCTTCAGGCTCCAACAGGATGACTCGCCAGCTGAGCACTACATCTCCAATACCATAGTGTACAAAGTGAAAGAAAACACCAAGATGCCAACTGTCTCTCAAGAAACCCTGTGCAAAACCATCAAGACTTTGATGAAGATAGCGACTGCCTCGCTGCACTCCAGGATCTCTGCTGATCAGGAGGACACCACGATATCTCAAATTATACTTGCCTGAAATTGGTCAGAGGGTGTGAAAGGACAATTTAAGGTAGTTAATGAATTACTTTGCAAGAAAAACTTTGATCCGTGTGGAAAGAGGTGGCTACCAGTGATTCCTAAACACATGCACTTGGATGTTCTACAGAATTTCCATGACGCACCTGAGGGCAGACATTTACGATTTATTAAGACATACAATAGGATCCGCAAGAGATTTTTCTGGCCAGGTTTATTTAGGAGTGTCCGTCACTATGTGTCGCACTGTCGAGAGTGGCAGAGGAGAAAGGCAGTTCCTCAGAAACCACCTGACTGACTCTACCAATTCCACCAGCCGAAATGCCTTTCCAGCGTGTTGGGATTGACCTCCTTGGACTATTTCAAACATCTGCTAGTGGCAACAGATGATTATTGTTTGCACTGATTATCTGACAACTATGCCATTACAAAAGCCGTGAAAACAGCCGAAGCATTGGAGGTAGCCAAATTCATCGTGGAAGACATTGTAGCAAAACAAGGTGCCCCAAGGTCATTAATTACCGATCGAGGGAAAGTTTTTCAATCAAATCTTGTGACAGAGAGAAACCGTTGGTGCAACATTACTCATCACGTGATGACTGCCTACCATCTGCAAAATAACGGGCTTACTGAACATCTTAATAAGACATTGGCTGACATGCTATCAATGTTCATCAGTGTTTAGCAGAGCAACTGGGATGAGGTGCTACCTTTCGTTATGTTTGCCTACAACACCGCCAAACAAGACACCACAGGATTTACACCATTTTTCCTGGTGCAAGGGTGTGAGGCAACTACGACAATGGACAGTGTTTCCGTTACATCCTGATGACGTGGACGATAACTACATCAGCCAAGTGTTAACCAGAGCTGAGGAATCTCAGCAGTTAGCTCAACTTCGCACGCTGCAGGCTCAAGAAAATGATTGTAGAAGGTATGACGCGAGCCACAGCCCTCTTGTCTATCGGCCTGGTGGCCTCGTCTGGATCTTCACTCCTGTTCGGAAGGTTGGTCTCTCTGAGAAGCTCCTCAGGCAGTACATTGGACCTTATAAGGTTGTAAAACAGTTGTCTGATGTTACTTATGAAGTTGAAAATTTCGACCCCGACACAAGATGACGAAAGATCAGAGATATGGTCCATGTCCTTCGAATGAAGCCCTATAAGGATCCTGCAACCCAGGGTAAATTCGAAGGTCCATTGACAGGCAACAAGTGGAAATGTGGACAAAAAGCGTAGTCGCATAGGAAGTTCTAAGAAGATCACCACCAGGGCGAGAATCGGTCATCGGGAGTTGGACTATGCAGAGGACCGATGACCCGTTCCCAGACTAGGAGAATGTAACACCAAGACGCTGTTCTCATAAGGAGGGAGCAATGTCGCAGAAGAAGCTGAGTAGCTCAGTCACCGTGGTGTAGTGGTTATGATACTAGACTGTTGCATAGAGGGTCGTGAGTTCAAAACTCACCTGAACTGTAAAATTTTAATTTCTATATTTGGTTCGAGTACATTCTAGAAGTATCCACAAATGTGAAGAATCATTGTACTGGAATGTTCTATAACTGTATACATACCGTATGTGTTCTGGCCGGAGCAGTTCACTCCGCGCTGTTGTATGTGCAAGTGCTGAATTAACCTTCGTTAAGTGAAGTTAGTGTTTGTAATTCATCTAATTACACCTTCTTCTACATGACTATATAAAATGTGGACTGACGATAGCAAGACAGAATATCTGAAAAAAAGAAGTGTTTGGAAGTTTTTACTGAAAGTCTAGTGGAGTCTGTTATATATGGAAGTGAAACAACAATAAGCAGCACAGATAAGAAGAAAGTGGAAGCTTTTGAAATATTGTAGTACAGAAGAATGCTGAAGAATAGAAGGTTAGATTGAGTAATTAATGAAGACACACCTATAAAATTGTGGAGCAGACACAACTTGTCTGAAAGAAAGACTAAGGTGATAGGATATGCCCTGATGCATCTAGTGGGAACAGTTAGAGAGAGAGAGAGAGAGAGAGAGAGAGAGAGAGAGAGAGAGAGAGAGAGAGTGAGTGTTATTAGCGTTATTATTATTCCAAGGTGAAAAGACTTACACAGACTAGGCTAGCATAGAGAGCAGCATCAAACCCATCTTCAGACTGAAGACCTCGATAATGGTAACAGCAACCACCACCACCACCACCTCCTCCTCTTCCTCCTCCACCACTGTTTCATAGTTGGAAAAAAAAAATTAAAAAAAAATGGATGTAACGCGCAAATCCATTGGTTTGTGGATAGCATCATTTTATGGGAGAGAAGGCATTTTCCCAGTAATCTGTGTCTTTAGCAATAATTCTCATCTCTTGTTCAGTTTTCATACGAACTGTGTGAGGTGCCACTTGATTGTTTTACAAGAAGTGCTCAAAGAGCTGCCTGTCCTACCAAACCAGTTAATGCAAATGCTGGGATTGCATTAACGACAAAATTGACCCCTCCTCCCCATTCTGGTCCAGGCTTGTAAGTTTGTTCTCTGCATTTAATGACATTGTTAACTTCTAATCTTCCTCCTTCCATCAGAGTAATCATTACCATTCTTGATTTAATAAAAGATTTCAGCAAAGAAAAAAATGTTTACTTTACAAACACATTTATGAGGTTATTCTTCAGAATGTCATCACTCTGAACAGAATATTTTGTAATAAGTATTAGCACATTAAGTGAAACTAACTCAACTGATAAGAAAGAAAATTAAGTAAATGATTTAAAGAGTTTCCAATAGTTTTATGATTGTGAGGGTAACATTCACATCCAGGTCTGTCACTGTATATGACCCCTGGTAATGCTTATTTTGCCCTTTTTTTTGGTGACAAGGTTTCTTCTTCTTCTTCTTCCTCCTCCTCCTCCTCCTCCTCCTCCTCCTCCTCCTGATCACCTGGTACTGGCAGAAGTAAAGCTGTGAGCACAGGTTGCGAGTTGTGCTTGGGTAGCTCAGTTGGTAGAGCACTTGCTTGCCCACAAAAGGCAAAGGTCCTGAGTTCGAGTCACGGTCTGGACACACAGTTTTGATCTACCAGGAAGCAAAAACTGATTTGACATTAGATGTTAGATGGCCAGAATCTGGCTGTAACCACATGATCTACATTTATAGACAAAATATCCACAAGTGTAGCTTTTGCTTCTTCATCTAAAAACAAAAATGAGCTTTCATATCTTCAAACATTGTCATTACACAGTCATATTGCAGCAGGCCATCAAATATCAAATTCCATGAGTTAACAAATTTATTAGGGACAGAAGGAGCTGCATAATTCATATCATGTATTCACCTCAGACCATTTCGTAAGAAAATGGCAGGACATGTATACAGCGTCATTCCATGCCAAGTGGCCTAAATTTAAATTAGGTCCCCACTCAGCCCTCTCCAGTTTTGATGAAATTTTTACAGGATGTATGTATGTCTGTATGAGGGGACATCAAGCCATGCCAAATTACACCTTGATAAGTAGATTGGTGCAGCCATTAACTGTGCTTTTGTTAAGCTTAGTTTTTTTTTCCATTTTGCAACAGATACCAATAAAACACAAAGTTTGTTTTATTGTTGACCATGAGTTAAGAATACTCAATTGTTGTAACTCTATGATTCCGTTCAACTTCTTAGATACAACAGTGTAATTACTGAACCTGTGCTCAATGTGCAGCAGATTTATCACACTTTGCTATCAAAGCAGCTCACAAATTATGTTGTGACAAATTTGGATCATGTTTTGGCAGCTTGTTTCATATAAGAGAATGACTTTCTGGTGATGATTTCTTCCTCATTTGCAGCCAACCGACATGTCATAAAGCTGTTCACATAATTACCAAGTTATCCTAGATTAAAAAAAATAAAAAAAGTAGGAAAAGACAGATAGCTATTTACCGAAAAGAAGACACGTCAAGTTGCAGACAGACATAATCAAAAGACACTTACATGTAGCATTTGGCCACAGCCTTCTTCAGTAAAAGGGAGACACACACTCACACACAAGCAAGCAAGCGCGCGTGCGCGCTCACACACACACACTCTCTCTCTCTCTCTCTCTCTCTCTCTCTCTCTCTCTCTCTCTGACAAACCCGTCATTCTCTAGATATTTATTTTGCCAATTTTCTGTTAGAAATTATAACAAAAATGAAATGAACTGTGTTGGTTGTGAAGTATCAAAATAAACATTGTTTCCATGTATCCATGGAAATACCTTTCAAATTATGAAACAGTTGTCACAGAAATATGTGTAATGTTCAAATGTGTAAGTATAGGATCTGTGTTAAGAAACATGATCCTGTAAAGTCTCTGTATGCTGGGCGCAGCTGCTTCACGTGTCTACGCGATTTTGTAAACATGTTTGCAGCAATGCCTATTCATAGCTCTATAGACTGCTAATGTTTTCACCTACATCCATTTATGCTCCACAGTTGGAAAGGTGTCAAAAGCATTGTCAGGTGTCGGGGATTATCTTAAATTGACTCAACTGTACAAGTGTCATAGTACTAATGAATAAATGTATTGAAACTTCATGCATAATGCGGCAGTTTTTCACACATCTCAGTGTTTATGGCATCATATCTCTTGAATTATGTGCCGTACAATGGTGTACTTGGGTAGGTACATTCAGCAACATATGTAGGTAGCGTTTGTGAAATATGTTGTGAATAGAATTAGTAGTAAGGAGCAGTAAATTTAAACGTCAGGTGTGATGCAACAGTTTTTCATGCATCACAAATTTATGTCGTCTCTTCTGGACTGTGCGTGGTACCATGATAAAATGTTGTAGGTACATTCAGAGGCATATATGGATACTATGTGCAAAGTCTATTGAGAATAGAGTTAGTTGTAAAGAAGTAATAGAACTTAAATGTCATGCACAGTGCGGCAGTTTTTCACACACCTTGGTGTTTGATGTCATTTTTACTGAACAATGTTAGGTAGGTGGTTCTTAGCCACACAGCGATTATTGCTCGACAGTAAAGGATGGATGTAGTAAATATTGTTAAAATCGCTTGAGTGGTTTAGGAGGAGACTGGACACACACACACACACACACACACACACACAGGCACAGTTATCTATGTGCATCCATTTTTATAATATGTGTGGGTATAGATCATTGCCTTTCTTTTAGCATTGCTCATTACCTGAACAGCAGAGTGTTGATTTATGTAATGTACATTTGTCGTTTCAGTTTCTGCAAAAAGTTTATTGAGATACAGCTTACTGCTAATAATAAATATACACCTCACTTGGGAAATTTTAGGAGTTCGAATATCTGGTACAGTTACTGCTCTTCATTTATATTTTTGTCACTGTTGTAGTTCGTATTACAAAATTGCATAATGGTTTTGGCGTGTGATTATACTTACAGGACTTGGTCAACTGTAACTGCACGGGCTGGATCAGATACAGGTTGGCCTGATGTGTCTGGAGCAGGCAGTGGTGGGGATGGCAGCATTCAGCCCGGAGGTGACAGTAAAGACCCATGGCCAGCAGTTACTACCAGTGCAGCAGCTGCATTCACAGACCTTGTACCAGAATTTGAACCAGGAAAGCCATGGAAGGCAAGAATCATAAATCATTTTGTTTCCTTTATTTATTTCCTTTGTACATAGGAAGAGCAGGATGGTTAAGCTTAAACATTTTCTTCAGTTTTACTTACCTTCCCATACTTGCTACACTCAAATCTTTGTGTATAATTTGCAGCTTTTCCATGCTAAAGGTTTTGTTCTTTTTGCTGCGCACTTTGTTCCATTGGTGAAGACTGCATGTTCCATTAGTGGATACAATGACTGCACACAGTGATTGATTACATCTCTCTCTGCAAGCTGTTATTTATACAGTTGATACTTGTGGGAAAAATATGTAGAAACCACCTTATTAGTCATAGATATTTGTTGAAAATTTTTCTTACAATTCTGAAATAATTTTTCTTCACTTATTTTGCATCCTAAAGTATTTCTCTGAACTCCGATGTCTGTTAAACGTGAGTACTGCTCCACTCCTTCCTCCTACTGCTCAGTAGGCCTAAACATTCTCAAAATGTTTTTGCAAGTGTTTCGTAAACAGACTCCTATACAGATAGACGATAATTTTTCAATATCACACCAATGAATCACAACTTTCTTTTGATGAGAGGTCCTCAGCAGTGGGATAATTTTTTGAAACCATTTATATGGTGACGTAGGTTAAGGGCACTGGTATCACACCCTGCAGCCATTCGCCTTGGTGGGCCTTTGTATGTGAGTAATCAACACAGAAAAACAGTCCAGAATTTTGAGTGGTGCTCTAGAGCTTTAAAAAGTAAGGATCAACACACTGTTTGTGTAAGTAAGGGTTAAGGTACAAGCCTCATGTGCAGAAGGTTGCGGGTTCAAATCTGTTCAGGTGCTTTGAATTTTTTATGTTAAAATCTATTTTAAAATAACTTTGGTCATTATTATTAATCAATTAATTGATGAAAAAGTAATTTTTTAGTTCTGTTCATTTGTCACATCATTTTAATCATTGTATTGATTTTCCATGTGCTCTCATTTTTCTTCGTATAATTTTTTTCTTACTTAGAACGTTTGTTCATGTGATGTCTATTATTTTTGTGTGTTAACTTTGATGTAAGTTCTTCCTTTTTATCATCCTATATTTCCATTCATGTTACCACAATCATTAAACAATTCCTAATTTTGTTTGACTTTCATTTTACCCATAATCCCCTCTTTCATTTGAATTTTCATCTGTGTTATTTTGTCCACAGTACAATAATAATTTAGGTCCTAAATGTTTGTATTGTGACTACCATCCAAAAAAGGAAAAATAAATTTTTGACACCAATGCACTGTCAATATAAATACAGTGAAATCCTGCTTTTACACTTCTCAAGGGGCTTCAAAAAATGGTGTAAAATTCAGGAAAATGTAAAATGTGAAAATAACATTCTAAGCGGTAAAAGTTGTGTATAGTATCCCCCTTGCATTTTCACACTTTATGTAAGATTTATGCACATAATATGCATCAAAACTCTCCTCAGGGACTTGTCTATCACCTAAAAAACAGGCTGTCTGAATTTTGTATTATGTTTAGCCACGGATGTAAGTGGAACTGGTAACGGCCTGGGAAGTAGAAATGTCAGGCTTAAATTCATACATCATAATCGATGCTTTTGAAAAGCCTGTGACTGTCATTCTTTATTTAAATAATGGAACACTGCACTAGTTAAGTATTTTTTCTTGCTTAGAACAATGCATTTCAAAAATTTATTCTCGTTGTGAAGTGCAAATATTTACATATTTTGTGTGGCGTTTGCATATATGTTGTTCTGCGTCTCTTGTGCTACAGCCGTCTTTTTGAGGCTATAAGAAACCACATACACGCAAACTATCACTCGCATTCTTTGTTTGTGAAACACAAACGAAAAATGCTTACATAAATACGAGGTATGTCCACAAAGTAAGTTCCGTTTGGTTATATAAAACAAATGTGTACAGATACAGGAAAAATATTTATTGTACAAAAATCTACAACTGTTAAACTACTTTTCTACATAGCTTCAAAAATTTTGTCGGCACTTGTCATAGCATGGCAGAAGTTGTTGTATGCCTTCTTCATAGAAGGTTGCCGCCTGTGTATTCAACCTTGTGTTGATCACCAAGGACAGATTTTAGATGTAAGAAGAGATGAAAGTTACTAGGAGCGAGGTCCTGGCTGTACAGAGGATGATCAAACGCGTCCCAGTGAAATTCCCATAAGAGTTGTTTGGTCACATTTGCCGTGTGAGGTCAGGCATTATTGTAGAAAAAAACACCACCTTTTGACAGTAATACTTATTCTGTACTGCGCGGCGCAATTTCTTAATGGTCTCGCAGTAACCACGTGCGTTGATTGTTTGCCCTCGTGGTGAGAAATCAATCAGCAAAATGCCTTTTCTGTCCCAAAAAACGGTGCATGTGACTTATCGAGGTGTCCAGATTTGCTTAGGCTTAACCTTCGTCGGGGATGAAGTGCACCACCATACCATTGATTGCCCCCTCCCCCCTCCTCCCCCCAGCGGTGTCGTACGATCCCATGTGACTATCCGAAACCATCGCCTTCTTCATTGTAGTGTTTCAAAAATTGAAGTGCACTGCCTATCCATTGTTTTTTGTGTTGTTCAGTAAGAATTTTGGGTACCCAATGTGAGCAAAGTTTTCGAAATGTCAGTTTTTCAGTAACAGTTTCATGAATTAGTGATCGTGAGATTTGCGGAACTTCCCTAGCAAGGGCACTAAGTGTAAACTTAATGGTTGTGCTTAATCTTCTCTTCAATTGTGTGAACCAGCTCATCAGTAACCACAGAGAGGCGTCCACTTTGTTCTCATCATGCACTTGATCTCCTCCTTCATTGAACATGCTGACCCATCTTCTAATCATTGAATCACTTATGCAGAGTTGCCGATGAATATCCTTTGGTTTTAACTTTCTTTGCTTTTAGAAAACAAAACACAAATCTGATTTCACACGCGGCGGCGTTTTCAATTATGGCTGACATGATAAAGAAGCACTATGTCAGCAGCAGCGGTCTGAAAATGGTGTACATGTCGTCTCCTTGAGTCAGAGTAATTGCCACGCTTGCTCGGAACTGCGATCGTAGCGCTGCCGTGGATAGAAATAGAAACGGAACTTACTTTGTGGACGACCCTCGTATTTGCAATTAACAGCAAGAATAAATTCTCAAAATGTGTCCTGCTGACTGAAAAACTACATGACTGGTGCTCTGTTTAATAAACCAGAAACATTTGAGTGATGCAAAGAAAGCAAAGGCGTCAACTATCGCAACAAGTGGCCCAGCAATGAGTAAACACTACAGGAAGTTGAATGCCATGTCAGCATCATTTTACACAAGTTGTCAGTATTTTCTCCATGATCTTCTTTTCGTAAAGTGTAAATTGCCGGACAATTATAAATTTGTTAATGTAAAACCAAGTGCAAATTAAGATTTTGGACATAAGAAATTTGACGGGAGCAATCAAAAATGCCATAAACTGTGGGAAAATGTTAATTCTGGGAATGTAAAAGTGGAGTTATGCTGTAGATTATTTCATCTTTTGTTTTTTGACTGACAGAACGCGAGTTTCAAATGTTTAAATACTATGATAGATAAAAATAATTAAATTGACATGCAAAAAGATTGCAATTGAAAACATTAATGTGGTGATCAAAATGATGTGACAAAGTAATTAATATAAGAAAATCACATTTCAATCAGTTAATTGAATAAAAATAATGATCAGTCATTTTGATAAAGGTTTAAAAACCAATCATTTCAAAGGATCTGATGATTTTTGACCCCAAAACCTTTAAATTGTGAGACCTGTACCATAGCCAATATACTACACAACTATCCTGTATAACATACCTTTTTAAGGCTGTGCACCACCAAGTGAAACTCCAAAATTCTTCGATTACTTGCAATAAGACGCTACCAGGGCAAATGGCTGCAGGGTGTGACACCTGCGACCTTAACCTACATCGCTGTATAGATGGTTTCAAAAAGTCTATCCCACCACTGGGGACCTCTCGTTGTTGGTGTAAGTGATCAGTCCATCACATCGCCCATATGTCTTTTTTTCTCTCTAAAGTTTTGTAATCGCAAACTTGTGACTCGTGAATCCTGTAATTGAAGGTTACTGTGTTCATTTTTAGTGTAATGCGCACATCTATATAATTTATCTCATTTAGTGTCAGACACAAAGATATGGTATTTAATATAGTTTCTGGATTGCAACATCATTTCCTTCACATAACAATCAGACAAGTCGAATTGAGTAATGTCTTACCAATCGTGTGAATACGATAAGAGTGTTGCAGATAGTCTGTTCCAAGCATGAAAGATACCTTTTGCAAACATTGACCTTCTGTCAGCCCTCCATAAATATTGCATTTCTAACCTATTTTCTTATATTTAAACACTTCTTGATTATTACTTAAAAGTAGCTACAACAAAGCTGATAGCACCAACTTGAGCTGTGGATAGCAGTGATTGAATAGGTATTACTAAACGTTCACTGACTACCTGCGTAAAGAAAATTTTTCACTGCACCTCTTGTGCCAGTAAGGGTATAACATACTTGTCCTCCTTCAATGTAGTACAACATGGTAAAGTTATTTATATGCAGAAAATAAAGCTAAGACAAACTATCTCTTGTAAAACAGTTCATATGGATATAATTTCTGTAAAATACAATTTGTTAGCAAAGGCACCATTTTCAAATTTTGAGGCAGAATTTGCACATATATTCATGATTATCCCAAATCACAAATTTTTCAGGTTCCTAGTAATCCCTTACGTAGCATTTATCACTGAAGAACTGAACATCTCTAAGTCAAGTGTTCAAGGCATTCTCAAGAATGTTTTGAAGAAAAGAAAAATGTGTGCAAAGTTTGTCCTGCTCTTCTTAATTCTCAAACTAAAATGCCAACACATGGATGCCATCTGCACCTTGATTGAAATGAAAAAGTGGACGATTAGACCTGAAAAAAATTGTAACTGGTGACAAGACTTGTGTTGCCAGTATAACCTAGTACAAAGTGCAGAATGGGTCTCTGATGACTCACCAAAACTGAAGAAGACAAAATGAAGACAATGCTCACTGTCGTCTCTGGTGCTTACAAAATTATCCACAGGGAATTTGTTCTCAGCTGCGTCACTGTAAATTCCTGACTGAAGTATTGAATGCATAGAGCTCAATTAGAGATGAAAGACGATCACTCCTGCAGAGTTATGTGATGTGGATCATAAATTCTGAGACTTGGTGATATTAAAGTCATTATCGAAGTTTTTGGATTATGCGAAGATGTGGCCAGATCTGTACAGAATCCAGATCTTAATGCAGCTGGACAGATGATGTTTTTAAAAGCAGCTCTTGCAAATTTTAGGACTTCAGAAGCGTTTGATAAGCTTTTAGAGAAAACCACAGATTATTTTAAGAACCTAAATCTGAAAGATCCAGATTTCTCTCACCCAAGAAAAAATCAATAACATTGAAGCACACAGAAACGTCTTCTCTTCCTGAGGAATTATTTCATGAACAGAGATTTAAGAAATTTGTTTTTGAAGTTCTTGATCTATTTTGAATGAAATTGATCAAAAATTCTATGAAGAGGATCTAAAGAGACTAACTAGTTTTGAACAGAGACTTGTTACATTCCTCCAAACAAATCCTCCATCTGCACAATATTTGGAAGAGAGACACAGTGCACATTGTAACTTGTACAACCTTCATGCACAGCTCGAAATGCTGTGGACCATGAAGATAATTGCACAATCATGAAATGTATCCACTATTTGAGACAACATACTGCTGAATGTGGTAGGTTTATAAAGAATGGTTTTAGAAAATCATTCGCCTGATTATTCTGATTATGATCTATCATTAGCATCCTCTGAGAGGTCATTTGCTGTCTTGTGATGAATTAAAACTTGCCTCAGATTTGTAACTATGACAGAGTCAAGACTCACCCAAATACTCCTTCATGTTCATCAAGAGAAGCCTATGAAAATCAGTTCTGTGGATGTCAGGAAAGAATTTTGTCACCCAGATGATGGGAAGGAAAACTTAGGTCCAGAAAAAGTAAAATCTTTGGAGTCCAAAAAGAAACAAAAAAGAAGCCCTCCCATTTTTCAAAGAAATAACATTTTTCTTTTTTTCCATTAAGATGCAATGCACAGTGTCTCTTTATAATAATAATAATAATAATAATAATAATAATAATAATAATAATGTTATTGTTATTACTTCTTCACTGTGGTCTACACTCAGTCTGCTCTGTTCATAGGTGGCCACAGAGAAAGGTGTAAGTAATGTATTCCCAGCTATGAGATGCCTTTTGCAAAGTCAAAGGAACAAAATGGTTACTAAGAAGCAGGACCTGTAAAATAGAACAAACATTTACGACGTTTAATATTGATGAATTACTTTTGGCCATAGAACGACACAGTAGTATCTGCCTATCATCATCGCACACTATAAAGATACATATTTCGTCCATGGTTTTGTTGAAAGATGTATGAATCACATTAGGTCATATCAGTGAATAGCTTTGCTTTGCCTCCCTCCTAAAACGTAGTTTGCTTTCCACAAGTAGTTTGTATATGGTGTAGTGTTGTTTTGCAAGAAAGTAAACACAGTTCTGATAAACAAAAGTAACCTGTTCTTGTTTGCAAAGGAGGATGTGGATTGAGAGAGGAAAGGTAAATCAAAATTAATCAACGAATGAAGTGTGGATATCTCTATTTAATATCTGGACACATTTTTGATCTCAGAATATGGCAGCAGTATATACATGCGCTGCATGGAATCAAAATGTTACAATGTCAAAGAAATGTAGTCGAAATTGCAAGAGTAAGTTCAGGCAGATATGAAAGGAACATATAGTATCCAGTAAAAGAATCTCTTCATGCTGCCGTAATGGATACTGGAAAGCGTTACCGTCTGTACCTCCTAATCACTGAACTTACCTACTGATCAAAATCTTCAGCGTTACATACGTTGTGTCACAAGGACTGTGGGGAAACACTTCTCAGTCTGTGTGGAACATTTTATGCTTAATTGCGCGCAATATTATGATACATTGTTAATAATTCCTTAAAGAATGGAAAATCCAGGATGGAATATAGCAGTATTTTGAAAGTAAAGTTGCTACTCACCATATAACGGAGATGCTGAGTCACAGATGGGCACCACAGAAAGACTGTCACAAATAAGCTTTCAGCCAGCAAGGCCTTTGCCAGAAAAACACACACACACACACACACACACACACACACACACGCGCGCGCGCGCAAAAGCAGCTCACACACATATGACTACAGTCTCTGGCAACTGAAGCCACACGTCGAGCAACAGCACTGATGCATGATGGGAATGGCGACTGGCTGACACTAAGGAGGAGGTTGAGGCAGGGAGGGGAAGGGATAATAGGATAGGGCCGGGGACAGTGAAGTGCTGCTGGGGAGTGTGCAGGGACGAAATGGAGAAAGGGTCTATGTGCAGTTAGGAGGTTAGATGGAGGGCAGGGAAGGAGGTGGAGGGGGTAGCAGGAAAGGAGATCAATAAAAACACTTGGTGCAATGGTGGAATGAGGCCTCTGTTGTGCTGGAATGGGAACAGAAAGGGGGCTGGATTGGTGAGGGCAATGACTAACGAAGGTTGAGAATAGGAGTTTCATAGGAACGTAGGATATATTGCAGGGAAAGTTCCCACCTGCGCAATTCAGAAAAACTGCTGTTGGCGGGAAGGATCGATACGGTGCAAGCTGTGAAGCTGCCATTCAAATGAAGGATGTGTTGGCTAGTATGCTCTGCAATAGGGTGGTCCACTTGTTCTTTGCCACAGTTTGTCGGTGACCATTCATGCGGGCAGACAGCTTGTTGGTTGTCATGCCCACGTAGAATGCAGTACCCTGGTTGCAGCTTAGCTTGTAATTCAGATGACTGGTTTCACAGGTAGCCATGCCTTTGATGGGACTGGTGGTGATTGTGACCAGACTGTGTACGTGGTGATGGGAGGATGTATGGGACAGGTCTTGCGTCTGGGTCTGTTACAGGGAGGTAGGGGGTTTGGAGCAGGGGTTGTGTAGGGATGGACAAGTGTATTCTGTAGGTTCAGTGGACAGAGGAGTACCAATATGGGAGGGTCGGGGAGGATAGTGGATAGGACATTTCTCATTTCAGGCACAGCAAGAGGTAGTCAAAATCCTGGCGGAGAATGTAATTCAGTTGCTTTAGTCCTGGGTGATAATAAGTTACAAGGGGAATGTTCCTCTGTGGCCGCACAGTGAGACGGACACTGTTGGGAGACTGGAAAGTGAAGGCATAGGAGATACATTTTTGTACAAGGTTGGGAGGATAATAATGGTCTGTGAAGGCTTCAGTTAGACGGTCGGAATATTTTGAGAGGGGCTGCTCATCAGTGTAGATGCGGCAACAACGGGTGGCTAGGCTGTACGGAAGGGACTTCTTGGTATGAAACGGTTGGTAGCTGTCGAACTGGAGGTATTGCTGGTGGTTAGTAGGTTTGATGTGACAGAGGTACTGATGTAACAATCTTTGAGGTGGAGGCCAACATCACTACACAACCCCTGCTCCCAGCGCTCTACCTCTTGTCTCATATCCCTGTAGTAGACGTAGATGCAAGACCTGTCCAATACATCCTCCCATCAACCTACTCCAGAGCAGTCACAAACATCACCTATCCCATCAATGTCTGTGTTGTGGACTGACAAGACAGCCAGTCCAAAGTGACGGGTAACCGAAAGGCACGCGTTTACACACGCTGGCTGGCATTAGGTCTGAAACAGGATACGTAATGAATGCTATAAAGAAAAGTACGTAGCTGCTGGAATACTTAACTTTAATCCATCATTTGTATACAGCATTCTTGATGATACAAGTGAGACTCTCTCTAGAAATGGTTAATGGTGCCTTGCTAGGTCGTAGCCATGGACTTAGCTGAAGGCTATTCTAACTATCTCTCGGCAAATGAGAGAAAGGCTTCGTCAGTGTAGTCGCTAGCAAAGTCGTCGTACAACTGGGGCGAGTCCTAGTACGTCTCTCTAGACCTGCCGTGTGGTGGCGCTCGGTCTGCAATTACTGACAGTGGCGACACGTGGGTCCGACATGTACTAATGGACCGCGGCCGATTTAAAGCTACCACCTAGCAAGTGTGGTGTCTGGCGGTGACACCACAGTCTGGGCTACCTGTGAAACCAGTCATGTGATCTACAAGCTAAGCTGTACCCACTTACCCATTGTACTGCTTTCTATGTGGGCACCACTTACCCATTGTACTGCTTTCTATGTGGGCACAACAACTAACAAGCTGTCTGTCTGCATGCCTGAATGGCCACTGACAAACTGTGGCCAAGACACAAGTGGACCACCCTGTTGCAGAGCATGCTGCCCAACACAACATCCTTCATTTCAGTGACTGCTTCACAGCCTGTGCCATATGGATGCTTCTCACCAACACCAGCTTCTCTGAATTGCGCAGGTGGGAACTTACCCTGCAATATATCCTATGTTCCTGTAAAACTCGTGTCCTCAACCTTGGTAAGTCATTGGCCTTAATAGTCCAGCCCCCTTCCTGTTCCCATTCCAGCACTACACAGGCCTCATTCCCCCAGTGTATTTCTCTCTCCCAGTGTATTTCTCTCTTTTTCCGCTACACCCTTTGCCTCTTTCTAACCTCCCGACTGCCCTTAGTACCCTGCCCTCTCTCCACATTGTCCCTGTGCACTCCCCAGCAGCACTTCACTGTCCTTGGCCCTACCCTACTATCCCTCCCCCTGCCCCAGCCTCCTCATTAGCCCCACCCAGTCGCCACTCCCATCATGCACTGCTTCTGCTGCTGCTGCTGCTGCTCCTCATGGTGTGGCTTCAGTTGCCAGAAAATGCAGTTGTATGTGTGAATTTGTGTGTGTGTGTGTGTGTGTGTTTGTGTTTGTGTTTGTGTTTGTTTTTGTTTTTCTGTGTCTGTCCATCTATTTTTGACGAAGGCCTTGCTGGCTGAAAGCTTAGTCTTTTTGTTGTGCCCATCTTTGACTCAGCATCTCCGCTATATGGTGAGTAGCAACTTTCCTTTCATAATATTGTTAATTTCTTAAAGGTTTAGAACTGGATTTGTCACGGTGGAAGTTAATTGACTACCCATACATATTGCAACATGTGTTTTCTGAAGCACTTACAGAATGAGAGTTTTCAACTTTGTTTTATGCATAGGTTTATTTATAGAGTTTATCTGTTGACTGTATATATTTAGACTTATTTTGTTTGTATTGTATTGTCTGGTGGATTGCATGCATCTCTTTAAAGTGTTTTTTTGTGTAAACAATAAGTGTTGTACTTTTGTAACAGGGTACTCCAATGAAAAGCATTGAGGATGATCCGAGTATCACACCAGGGTCCGTTGTGCGCTCTCCACTATCATTACCGGTAATAAAAGATGAAATTTTCACTGGAGGTAGCAAAACCTCTCCTACTGTCAGTTCATCAATGGATACGCCTGTACCACCTCTTAGCCTTTCCTCATCTACGTGGACTTTTAATCCTGCTCCACCAACGAGGTATGGCATTTATTTTGATCCTATTCTTTTTTTAAATCATAGTTTTGAAGTACTACAAATGCAGTTTTCTTATGATAGTATTGTATACTATGAGAAGCCACGTAAGAAAATAATGTTTAGAGTAATCTTTGTAGCAGTTAACTTGTCCTAATGAATTCTTTGTTTCAAAATCTGTTGTGGATGAAGAGTTTCTCCTCAAATGATATTTACTGCCTTCTCTGGAGAAACAGCTTGAATATTGCAACCTTATGAAGATATTTTGTTACTGAACAAGAAGTGAATTAATAATATAAATGGATAAAAATTTAAGTACAAGAAAATGTACTGAGCAGATATGTAGCAAGTCAGTATACTGGGTGATCAAAAAGTCAGTATAAATTTGAAACCTTAATAAACCACGGAATAATGTAGATAGAGAGGTAAAAATTGACACACATGCTTGGGATGACATGGGGTTTTATTAGAACCAAAAAGAAATACAAAGTCCACAAAATGTCCGTCAGGCGCGTGATAGATCTCTTGCACACGTCGTTTGCTGATGATCGTGTGCTCAGCCGCCACTTTCGTCATGCTTGGCCTCCCAGGTCCTCAGACCTCAGTCCGTGCGATTATTGGCTTTGGGGTTACCTGAAGTCGCAAGTGTATCGTGATCGACCGCCATCTCTAGGGATGCTGAAAGACAACATCTGATGCCAATGCCTCAGCATAACTCCGGACATGCTTAACAGTGCTGTTCACAACATTATTCCTCGACTACAGCTACTATTCAGGAATGATGATGGATGTATTGAGCATTTCCTGTGAAGAACATCATCTTTGCTTTGTCTTACTTTGTTGTGCTAATTATTGCTATTCTGATCAGATGAAGCGCCATCTGTCGGGCATTTTTTGAACTTTTGTATTTTTTTGGTTCTAATAAAACCCCATGTAATTCCAACTATGTGTGTCAATTTGTACCTCTCTATCTACATTATTCCATGATTTATTCAGTTTTCAGATTTATACTGACTTTTTGATCACCCAGTACTTTCAAACGAAGTGCGAAAGTTGCTTTTCATCCTTAATGGGTGACCACAGGAGTGTAGTTTGGGTGTCCGTGTAGTCATGTCTGTTCATCTAGATGTGTGTGTGTGTGTGTGTGTGTGTTTCCCATATTTTACTTATACTGATAGTTCGTTAGTTCTTAGATTTATTCACTTGTTTTTTTTTGGCTCCTTTCTTTTGGCGAATGTAGCATCAATGTTTCCTACAGTCATTTCTTGTTAGGTTTATCTGCAGTCTCTCTCATCGATTTTTATTTTGATTCCATTACATTTCTCATTGAACTTAATTATTTATAATAAGTGATCTGCATAATCCATGATTCACTCTAATTGCTTGATGAAATTAAAACTTTTTATGGCTGGTAGCCTACCCTGTACAAATCAGCTATTGTAGCATAACATTCAACATTATGTTCAGCATAAGAAGTTGACCCTTGGCCATGAGGTTTCATTTTGCCACTCTGCCTTCACTAGGTGTCAAGAATATAAACTTTTATTATGGATGTGCCTCATTAAATAGTATTTCATTGTATACGCATTATTTCATATTATTTGTGTATTCTTGGCCTATTGATATTTGTCTGGGATTCGTTTTCTCTAACTGAAGTTCTCTCTCTGTGGTAATTGCTACCCCAAATTTGGCAACAGAAAGTTACTGTTTCAATAAATCGCTGTGCAGTGTGCTTGTTGTACATGAGTGATATCCCGGGACACTCGTAAATGGTCCATGAAGTCACCTTCTGATGGAGGCATTAACACATTCTTTGTATTAAGATGAATATTATTATGCCTACATTACTCTGAGTATTAAGCCTCAGTGTGGACATGCAGTCTGCAGCGAACATCTACTGTTGCAAGTTTTGGTTTGTGGTTTTCTTACCACAATGTGACTCTCTCTCACACACATCTTCGAGTTGTTGGGGTGCTCAGTGATGTTCATAGTGTAAATAGTTCCAGTATTTCAGCCTCTCCTTTCTTCCATTACCAACACCATCCAAAATATGTCTGTGCATAGACTTTTCTTCTTATTATAAAAATACATCTTTCGTCGTACAGTTTGGCAGTAGTACTTAGTGTATTCACTGTTTCAAAACATTCCCATACTTTCTGTTAACAAAGCTGTATGTTAACTAAGAAAAATACAAAAATCAGTTCCCAGTCATTGCATTTGTTTACAGTATAAACCTCATTAGCGCGAACTCGTTAAAGACGAACTTCCTGTTAACATGAATGAAATATTGGCCCTGGCAGGAATACATTAGTTCTTATGGGGAATTTTATTGGTCAACACGAATTTCGGTTAAAGCAAATTATGAACTTTTTTTCAGGCTCTAGCGTATTTAAATTTCGTTGTAATGCAAACTTCTGATGTTCAGTATTTTTAATTATTAATTTTTTTCCGAAATGAATGCAAGAAATGTAATTACAAAGCTAACTTCCCACAGTTGACTTGTTTCTAAAGTATTGTAGGTCAGCAGCTGTGATTATAACCTCAAGATAAGCTTGTGGGGTACATTTAAATAAATTCATTAATGCATTTAGAAATGTGTTTGATGCCAGGTGTCCTTTTAGTCATAGCCAAATTGTTAGACAGCACAAAAAACATGTCAAAGAGGAAACAGACGGCTCTAAATGTACAGGTAAAACATAAGATTCTATATGAAGTGGACTGTTGTCAAAAGAAGAGAGAGAGAGAGAGAGAGAGAGAGAGAGAGAGAAGAAAACCAATTGCAGAGCAGTTTGGAATTTCCAAATCCAATTTATCTACAATAATTAAGAATTGAGGAAAAATCATTAATGCTGCCTTATCAGGCTCCGGGAACAAATATAAATGACTTTGTAGCACTAAGAATGAAGACATCAAAATATTACTACTAGAATGGTTCAGTCGTGTGTGTATCTAACATACCTTTAAGTGGCCCTATGATTCTGTCAAAAGCAAATTAGATTGCCAGAAATAAGGGATCAGAAACTTCTGTTCTGCTGGTTGGATATATCAGTTCCAAAAAGAGACATTTGATGTTGTCTGTTCAAATTTCTAGTGAAGCAAATAAAGTTGAGGAAGAAAGAGCAAACAAGCTGGTTGCTTGAATTTGACCAAATGAGGGAAAAGTATGTGTTCAGCATGGACAAAACTGAACTCTTCTACAAACTTTTTCCAGATTGCAGCCAGGGAATAAAACGTGATAAATGTCCCAGTGGAGCAAACAGAAAATAACTTGTAATGGTTGCCCTTGTATGTAATGTGGATGGCAGTAAAAAGTTTTGCCTCTGGGTTTTTGGTAAGTCCAAGAAACCGTGTTGTTATAAAAACATGTATATGATCACTTGGCTTTGCATCTACTCTCACCTTAAGAAAGCTCAGATCGACTGCACATCATTTCGCAAGTGGCGTCTCCATTTCAGTTTTTTCCCACCAACTGTGACAAAGACGCCTTCAGCTCTTGAATCAAGGCATTATTTCTCCCAAGAAGAGCACTTATCACAAGCAAAATGTAAAAGCTGCCACCCATGCTGCTGAAAATAGTACTTCAACCACAAATTGGAATCTGCTTGATGCAATAAAAGCCATCACAGCAGCCTGGAACCCCATCATGTGCAGAAGTGCTTTAACAGAGCATGAACACATGACAGCACTTACAAGTTGGACGATGCCATTTCAAGTAATGAATGGATAGTTTTGTGAGATGTTGCCAACTAAGGGATTAGTTTTGAGGAATTCATTAGTGCAGACAATGGTGTTACCATATATGCTTCTGTGGAATCTGATGCGCCAAAGTCTGTGACGAAGGTGCAAGAAGGGACATCAGAAGAAAATGATGATGATGAGGAGGAGAATACAGATACCATTCCACCTACCAATCAGGAGATGCTTACAGCCTTGGCCAGTTTAGGATGATTAGCTTCAACATCTGACATCACTACTGGACTTACAGATATTATAGTTACAATTGGTTGTGAAATTACAAGCTATATTGTGGGAAAGGTGAAACAAAGGTTGCGCTGTGTTGGCAGAACACTTAGAAGATGTGACAAACCCACTAAAGAAACAGCCTACATTACGCTTGTCCATCCTCTTCTGGAGTATTGCTGTGTGGTGTGGGATCCTTGCCAGGTGGGATTGACGGGGGACATCGAGAGGGTGCAAAGAAGTGCAGCTTGTTTCGTGTTATCACGCAATAGGGGTGAGAGTGTCACTGATATGATACTCGAGCTGGGGTGACAGTCACTGAAACAAAGGTGGTTTTCTTTGTGGCGAGATCTATTTATGAAATTTCAATTACCAACTTTCTCTTCCGAATGCGAAAATATTGTAGGGAGAAATGATCATCATAATAAAATAACAGAAATCATAGCTCGAATGGAAAGATTTAGGTGTTCCTGTTTCCCACGCACCATTCGAGAATGGAATGGTAGAGTAATAGTATGAAAATGGTTCGATAAACCCTCTGCCAGGCACTTAAGTGTGAATTGCAGAGTAACCATGTAGACGTAGATGAGTTATTTTCGTTCCCATGAATATGAGTGAACCATTCTTGAATTTCTTCCAAGAAATTAGTGTAGTTTGTCAGTACTTGTACTTTTGGAGTCACTTATACTGTTACAAGTCTACAGCAATATAAAGTGACTGAGACTGTAGTGTATTACGCATAGCTGCACTACTGTTCATTTATGCATATTAAAATCTGTGTTTTTCACTTAACACAATTTTTAAAAAAATGAACTCTTCATTTTTCTTAGGATTTGTGCTAACAAGGTTATACTGTATTACATAAAAGATTATGTACATATTTAATTTTCACTTGATAACAAAATGCAGCTATGCAGATACATTGTGTGTGACTAGTTGTGGTGTCGTCTTATTTGTTTGGATGATAAACATAACCCATGTCATTTAGAATAATGGAGTCACGTTCCACAAAAGCCCGACTGTCAAAGCACTCTACCAATGCTTAGAAAATGAAATAAGTTGAATAAAATTAGTGTGCTAACTAGTAACCTAGTAAAAGCAAATCTTCAACTAAAATACAGCTTCAAATTATAAACCCTAAAATTTAATTTACTAATCACAATCATTGTTTTATTTCATAACCACTTTCACTTCATTACTGACATCTTGTTACAGTTCCATGGGAAAATTGGGAGGTGGTGGTGGAGCAGGTGCTGGAAGTGGCAGCAAGGGTGGTTGGGGTGAACCACCTCCTTCTGGGGGTGTCGTTACTGGTGAGTTGTGGGGAGCCCCTTCTGGCGGAATGGCAGCAGCCAGCAAAGCACGAGGACCACCACCTGGCCTGGCAGGTACTGGTGCAGGCGTTGCTGTAGGAAAGAGCAATGGCTGGGGAGGCCTCAGTGGTTCTGTTGCCACAAATGCTGCTGGCACTGGTGGCACAGGACGCTCTTCTTGGGGCATTCAGACTCCTGCATGGGGCTCCACATGGTTGCTGCTCAGGAATCTCACACCACAGGTATAAAAAGTGCCTGTTTTGACACACTATGGATATTCAGAAATTGATACTATTTGATAAATATTTTAATTAAATTATTTGGATTGCATAAAGTGTTTCAGAGGGTCTACAGTTACTTGTTGAAGGAATTAAAAAGTAATATAAGAAAGCAATGTGGAGCCATGCTGCAGTACACACACACATACAGAAGAGAGAGAGAGAGAGAGAGAGAGAGAGGGGGGGGGGGAGTATGATATGTGGCTTGATTGCAAAATAACGTGTATACTAGTGATGGAGAAACTGTGTGTGTGTGTGTGTGTGTGTGTGTGTGTGTGTGTGTGTAAGTAATTCATTTAAGGATGAACTGTTTGTAATTTCACCCGTTTCAAATCTACATTAAGCAATGTAATAACCATTGTCGCATAGTGATTGTTACACTTTGCATTCGGCACCTGTTGACTAAATTTTGTAAAAAGGGTAAGCTCTTCTTGATTAATTCAGTTTTGATTTTTTAGAAAATTATATGAAAACAGTGGTAAGAGATGGAGAAATCAGCACAAAACGATTTCATGGACTGCTGAAGTTGTGCAATTGAAAGCAATAACTCAGCTACACATTTTGATCCTCCACTTAAAATTATTACATCCGCCAGATTGCTGTTCACTTTCCCATAAAATCTGTTCCAAATTGTTATAAATGTTCTTACTTATGGGGTACTCTACATTGCCTCTCCATAACATTGGAAGAATAGGACCTTTCACCAGATCACCAACATGTTTGCCAACAGTGGTCATCCCAAATAGTTCAGAACTGAGATTCGCCACCGAACGCAATGCAGTGCTGTTTGTCAACAGTCCATGCTTCCCTGTCACAGCTTCACTCAAAATGCAACTATTTGCGTTTTGGTGTTAACAAAGCCTATACATGGGACAGTAATTCCCTAGTCAGGCTGCTACTAGTCTTTGACCAATGGTTTGGGATGACACAGAATGTGTAGGGAATCCAGCACTTGTAATTGTATGTCAAAATGTTGATCATAAGAGTGCTTACCTTCTCTCCTCCACCCCCCCCCCCTCCCCCCGCTTTGTTTCTTTCACAGTGATCACTCAACATCTGATGCTGTTCATAACTCTTATTTATATTACTTAAAACATCTGCCCAGTACCCGGTACAAGTTGCGGTGCAGGAATTCCAAGTGCTGTCATAATCTACTCATTAAGAAGTATAATATTATGTGAAAAGTTTAACACAGTAACACAAGTATTTACATTTAGAAACTCCAGCTAAAGATACCTGTCGTGCGTGATGTGTTCTTACGTGTGCGTGTGTATCCTCTTTGAGGAAGGCTTTGGCCAAAAGCTAAATGTGTAACAAATTTTTTGTCATGCCTGTCTGGAAATTAGTGTGTTGTCTTTACATTGAGTAGCAATCTATCCTTATAATATTTTGATTCAATGTGATCGTAATTTTTCTCATAATACATCAGGACGTTCTAGTCACTTTCAACATTTTTTGCCTTAGAATCATGTTTAGAAAGAATGTACTTGAAGTGAACTGAATGGTGCTTTTTCTAAGAAAACAAGGAATGTAAACATGGATGACTAGTAGAATACTACACACAATTAAGAAAGAAGTATTCTTACTGCTGATGGGAGAAATAATTCGTGACAAACTGAAATGAAATATCTGCTTTAGTGTTCATATACTGATATTAATCAAGAACAGTTTTGAAGAAGATTTTTAAACTTCTTTTAGAACATAAGTCTTTCATGGTTTTGCAGGAAGAAGCATAAATTCTAGACCGAAATATGTACACTTCGTTATAAATTCTTAGGAATGACACAGTCTTTCTAGTTTGCCTCAGTTGGAGAGCTTGTTTTGCAAGATTTATAAGTTGTTTTCAGAAGTCTCCTGATTTTGAAAAATAGTAAAGATCTGATGTAACATAGGGATGCTGTGTGCTTGATTCTAGCTAATGTAGTGAAACAGGCAAAGAAATTAGTAAGCCGAAAGCCAGACTGAACACTACAGTGCTTTGCTACTTCTGGTGCTATGGAAATCTATTCAGGGTGAACATTAATAAAACCAGTAAACTACAGGGACAGATTCCTGACTGGAAACTGAGGACAAGTTCAGAGGTGAACATGGGTCCAGAAATGCATTGTTACCATGGTAGATGGAGCTGATGAATGAAAGTTCCTCTGACTATGTGCATATGTTCCCTATGTGTTGCAGGCTGTGTGATTGACGCAGTGTACTGTAAGTGGCAGAATGATCCGGTATTCGTGTCAGAAGAAGCCGAGTTGGTGTTTGTGTTCGGCCAAGCGGTTGGAAATGGTCAAGAGACAGGACGGCTACACCAAAACAAGTACCTTCACAGACACCCACGTTACACAATATTTCAACTCTCTGCATATTCGTCTATCTGAAACAACCCATGTTCACACAAACACCCAAAAAGGGCTGTTGCGTGATGTGGTTGGTTTCTGTGAGAGTACGTGTTTTCGTATAACTGTGCTGCCTCTTGACCATTTTCATCTGCTTGGCTGTACACAAACACCATTACGGCTTGTTATCAACATGTATACCTGACCATTCTGCTGCTAACATTATGCTGTGTCAATCTCACAGTCTGCAACATGCAAGGAACACATGGCATATGGTCAGAGGCATTTTCATTGTCAGCAACACCTACTGCAACAACAATGCATTTCTAGACATATGTTCACAAGACCTTTTTCTCCCATCAGTCAGGAATCTGTCGCTGCAATTTGTCTGCCTTATTAATGTTACCCTGTGTATATCCTCTTGCTGTCTACTTATATGCAGGGTAGGGAAAGGTGGAGCCATTGGGTTCTCATATAGATTGTAGTTCAACATTTGAAAATCGTGTTAATGCTTAACCAACTGAACAATTTCATAATAATCAAAAAGTTTTCCACACGTACATTTTTGAGGAGGCATAAATAAATGAAAGTTGGAAGATGGTGAACGCTTCAAATAAAATTTACATTCCAGCAATCATACGTCAAATCCTTCAGTTCTACTGTTGTCATGCCATCTCTGTAGGAAGCTTCTTTGGGCTGACTTCCACCAGCTATCATTGTTTTGAAAGGTAATCAGTAAGTATAATTTCTTATGCATCCCAGAAACCATTGGCAGTAGTCTTTCCTGCAAATGAAATTAATTTCGCCTGTTTTTGTAAATGGGTACTGTCTTCCATCTACTGCTTGGCTTGCAGTTGTAATTATGGTGTAAAGTAGTGGGCCCACATCTGATCCACAGTAAGAAATCAGCCCACAAAATCAGTTTCAGACCACAGATCAGTTTGATGGCTGTACAACATCCACCAATATAACTATAGCAGAGTTGATTGATATCAATTGTATCATAGTTCAGTGCAAGAATTTTTCACCTTGTCCTCGTTTATTCAGATTGTCCTTAAATGTTAGCACATAATATTATAAAGTTGCTTTTTAACATTGCCTCATCAGCTATGGGTCATTCCACATCAAATTGTGCAGGTTATATCACCCACCAGGTCAGATTTTAATGGAACTTTGCACATTTGCTTATACTTATAACATAAGAACTTGTGCAAGATCTTTCTGCTCTCAGACTAAAACTTTTCTATGACAAATTTTAAATGCAGTGGTATTCTGATAATTGGGCTCTGCAAGAATGTCAGTGCAAAATGGCACTTATCTACGTAAATGCCCGTAACTCGAGCGGTTATGAAGCTTTTGATTTGGAATTTAAAGTTAAGCATGTACTAAACAGACATGTGATTATTTAAGCAGTAAAGTTACAAAGAATAATACAAAAAAGTTTAACATGGGTCACTTTCCAGTTTCTGGAAAAAGTGCAGACACATTGAAAACTGCTTAGATCACATTTCTCCAACCTTGTGGGAACTTATTATTGGTCTTAAATAATTCCCAATACAGTTCACATTGTAATAAAATAAAATTATAAATGGTTTTCTACCAGTGGACACACAAATAAATCTGAAATCACAATACTCTTTGTGGTGGTGGGAAAAAAATAATTCTAAGATAGATCATTCATACCTGACACCTCCTGCTTCAGATTTTCACGAAACTTTCTCTACTTGGTACTTCCTTCACGGCAATAGTCAATGAAAAATTTCTCCGCATACTTCATGTAGTCTGAGGGCATAAAGTGGAAGTTTTATTTACAAACATAAATGTTGCAACTGGATTTTATTTGGATTGCACTGCTTCAGACAAAAATAACAATGATGATAATAATAATAATATCAGAAAGTATCTTGTTTTCAACACATCACTGTCATATTTCCCCAGATGTCACAGAAGGGGTGTATCTTTATTGGAAAAAAATTAATAATTGTTCTTGTAGCTCGGTACGGGATTTTGTTGAAGTTTCGAGAACATACCTTCACCGAGGAGTCAACAGTATATTGCTCTCTCCTACGTATATCTCGCGAAGAGACCATGAGGATAAAATCATAGAGATTAGAGCCCACACAGAGGCATACCGACAATCTTTCTTTCCACGAACAATACGAGACTGGAATAGAAGGGAGAACCGATAGAGGTACTCACAGTACCCTCCGCCACACACCGTCATGTGGCTTGTGGAGTATAGACGTAGATGTAGATTTATGGGAATATAGAAAATTAACTTAAGCTGCTGTTGTCCAAACAATGATTTTTTAAATATGTAAAACACTTTTTGACAGCAGATACAAGATTTATTTTCATTGAAACTGATATTTTTTAAAAAAAGAAGAAGAAAACAGCAGCACCCTGAGTTTTGATAGATGTTGGATGTTCATTTAATATATATCACATCATTGTTCAGATTATATTCTGTTAACTTCATATATTTTTCATTAAAGTAATACATTCAACCTAATGATGTTGATTTAGGTACACCAACAGCACAGAAAATGTTTTCCAAATACACAAAACAAGACTTCCTTCTCACGCCAAAAGAATGACACTGCTGGTCCAGGGGGGGTGGAGAAATAGTACTTAAACACCGCCTTCCCTGTCATCACATACAGCTGCTACAAAAGAATTTTGTTGAGAAAGAGTGCATGTCCATTGTGGGGCATTTTCATTGAATGAAAAAATCAAGGAAGGCTTTTCAGAAGAAGTTACTCATCTAATCTTTAAAGAATCACAAGAAAGTGGTTTGTTATGGTGAAAATTCCTCCTACATGGTATTGTGCGGGTTGTCAAAAATCTCTTCTCTAGGTTTTTGCATAGGAAATCTACATTGACTGTCTTTAAGAAGGGAAAAAAATATGTCAATATTAGCATAGCAGAAATCGTAAACACCAGGCACAGTTGTTGTTTGTGCATCATCCACTAGTTGAAGGGTAACTCTTCTCAGTATATGTTTTATAGTTCCTCCCAAACTGTCACACACAGATTTACAGTGGCTAGTAGAGTAGCAAAAAAGAAATGCTCAGCCTCAGTAGAAAAATAGTTTTGGTGCTCCTACAAATTTTTAAAGCTTTTTCTATGTTAATGTTTGGATTCTTTCTGAATGCTGACTGTGTCTTTTGCTCCTGGTAACATTTGAGTATATTCATCATTTTGGTAGAAATTGGTGATAATCTTGAACACTTCATCAGCAATAACTTTTCTCCGTCTTGGTTTGATAAAATACCCATTTCTTTTTTTTTTTTTTCATTTTCCTTGCTTGTCGAACCACATTCTCACTAACATTGAATTCTGATATGTTTTCTTTTGACCAGGAGGGTGGAGCTAGAGTTAAACTTTCAATTTTTTCAGGTACTGTTACACTAACCACTTTTTCTTTCGTTAACAATATCATGGCATCAAAATCTTTGGCTTTCTTAACAATTTCATCATCAGATTTTTCTTCTCTCCGGTCAGTGTGTTCAATACGGCAGTCTAATGCGCAGAACACTTTTCTTTCCAAAACATGCTCCACTTATTCTACTTCCTTTTTGCTTTATGAAGCCCTGCTGTGGTTTTGAATGGAGTGAAGTTGTAAGGGAGAGCACCCTAAATCATGTAAAGTTTTATTTGCATCCTCAGTTCTTTGACTTTTTAGTACTGATTCTTGAAATGTCACCTCGAGGTCATTTGCAAGACATTCATTTCTACTTTTTTGTTCACAAATCTTACAAATGTTGTGCACAGTGTTCGGCGTATCTTTACATATATTCTTTTAGCACTTAATGTTTTTAGACATAAACAACCAAACTGACCTCAAAAGATTTTTTTAAAAACTGTTTGTGTTTTTGTGAAAGGATCACAAGAAGTTCCTTGATGACTTTCAGAAACTTTTAAGTAATAATATCTGTGATGTCCACATATAGTAGCACTTTCTTGATCTTGTGGGAAGCTTATACTGGGTCACAGCAATATCAAATCTTGTTAATCTTCACTCAGCTCTTCTATTTTTTGTAAAGTTTTTACTGAGGTATAGGTTGTCAAATGATGTGGTGTTTTTTAGTAATTTTTCAACAGTGCAATAATTCACATTTTCCATTGGAATTAACTGAGCACCAATTCACGTAAAGCATACTTTATACAAATGGAATGATAGGGCTGCACCACAAACAGATATTACCTGTCTCACAGAAAGACAGAGAGCAACTGAGGCCAGATAGTGTAATTGTTGCATGCCAGTTATTCTCAACCATGAATTTCAGCAATTGTTGCATTGTTTTGATGCCTGTAAATGTTTCAAACAAGCTACTGGTATCTAACAACACTAGTTTATCACTGTGAGCAAGTGATTGGCTAAACACACAAATCATATATATTATTGTCTTTAAAAAATTACTGAATTAGTCAAATGAAAGGAAATAAATTTTCACACTTAAAATTAAGTTGCCTGCCTTGATTGAGTTAAATGTGCTAATATGATACCCTTGCATCCGAGACAGAAGGCTGTGAGTAGATGAAGTTATTTAAAATGACCCTTTTCCATCACAGCGACAAGTATTTTGATTTCATATGTCTGTGTCAATTAGCAGAAGACCAATTAAAATTTTTATTTTATTAGAAAGCTTACAATCTAGGGGTTATAGACCAAAATTAGGTTCCCTGCAAGTTGAAGAAATGTGATTATAAGCACTTTTCCACATCCTCGCAATTTTTCTGTAACCAGAAATTGACACATTAATTTTTGTTAATTTTCTTTTTTTATCTTTACTGCTTCAATAACTGGATATCTGTTAACTATATGCCTTACTTAACTTCTGAAAAAAAAATTCCAAGTCAAAAGCTTCATGAACACCTGAGTTATGAGCATTTATAAGTACCATTTTGAACTGACATTCTTGCAGAGCCCAGTTATCAGAATATCACTACATTTAAAATTTGATACAAAATAAAGTTGTAGTCTGAGACCAAAAAGATTTTGCATAAGTTCTTACATTATAGGTTTAAGCAAATGTGCAAAGTTTTGTGGAAATCTGAAATAGAGGGTCACAAATCTTTGAATTGTTGCGCGCTTTGGCGTGGAATGGCCCCTGCTGCTTTTCTAATCTCTTGAAAGTTTGTTAAGTACACTGCATTTCCTGCCAGAGTACGCGCATTGTGAATTTTTAATTTAGTATCATCATACAAATAAATAATAACAGTAGTAGTAGTAATAATCCTTATTTGCCCATAATAACTTTACAGTCTTGGACATGATCATTCTTTGTACATTTAAAACAAATGTAATCATCCCATAAATATAATTAATATATACAAGTAGCACATTAAGCACTATTACATAAATATTTACCACCAATAATATACTACTCAGCAAACCAAACTTGTAACCTGACCGTGGTGGCAGCACTGTCGTATTTGCGCCCATGAAGCGGGGAGGTTAGCTGCAACAGCATACACTCCAGTACTCTTATGTGTGGAGTGCTGTAGTGCCCTATACGCCTGCACACCACTGAACGATGAGCCTGTTTAGAACAAGAACAGAAGCAGAACGTACAATGTTTCTCACATCAGCTGCTAACTACACTTCATTGGCAGTATCCATAAAACTACCATCCCCACTGATGTCGCTATTTTCTACTGGATTGGCTGTTCATCATTTGATGTTTTGTTCAAATTATTATATTTTCAATTTCATCATCATGTCACTGATACCTCTCACATTCTTGGCCTTATACACAGCCTTAAAAGTCTTATAATGCCAAAACACTAAAAACTAATATCACAATTGCACACGCTGTCTGACTGCATGGTACAGTGGTCAGCATTTTTAGCTACCTAATGCCAAGGTTCTTTGTTCAGAACCAGGCAACTACTTCAAATTTATTTGTTTTTGGTGGGAAAGGATGGAAGGAAATCTAGACAGCCCTGTGAGGGCAATAGAAAAGATATTTCCATATAAAAACAGCAAAATTGATGTACAGGCTTTATATTGAAAGGCTTGCACTGGACAATATGAAGCTTGACGTGTATTTATTAGCAGCAAAATTGACTCTTAAACCAAACAACTAATATCTGGTGTTTCTTTATCACCCACCAGCCAGTCTTTGTATGTTGCAGATCCACATGCTGCAGAAACTGCTCTTCTCTATGCTTCACAAATTTTCTGCTCCCATCCCATATGGCTTAGCCAATGTATTTAATTCATCAGAGCAGCAATAAAATGTCTAGATGTTTCAGACTCTTTCTTATGCCTATGTGTATGAGCTCTCCAAGTGAATGAAAAATATACATTCATAATATAAACTGAAGGACGTTACAAGGCATGTTGATTTGATTGATGTTACTTTTTCCTTAATATAAACTTTCCTCCTGTTTCAAACAATGGAAAATCCAGGACGGAACATAACAATATTCTGAGAAGGAAAGTTGCTACTCACTATATAGCGGAGATGCTGAGTCACAGATAAGCACAACAAAAAGATTTTTGAACTTAGTTTTCGGCCAATGGGCTTTGTCAGCAATACACACACACACACACACACACACACACACACACACACACACACACACACAAACTGCAGTCTCAACGAACTGAAACCACGCTGCAAGCAGCAGGACCAGTGCATGATGGGAGTAGTGACTGGGTGGGCGAAGGGAGGAGGCTGGGGTGCGGAGGGGGAGGGATAGTATGATAGGGATGGCAGACAGTGAAGTGCTGCAGGTTGGGAGGTGGGCAGGGGAGAGGTGAGGGGGGGTTGCAGAAAAGGAGAGAAATAGAGATAAATAAATAAAAAAATTAAATAAATAAAAGACTGGGTATGGTGGTGGAATAGCGGCTGTGTAGTGTTGGAATGGGAGCAGGGAAGGGGCTGGATGGGTGAGGACAGTGACTAATGTAGGTTGAGGATTGGAGTTTTACGGGAACATAGGATATGTTGCAGGCGAAGTTCCCACCTGTGCAATTCAGAAAAGCTGCTGTTGGTGGGAAGGATCCATACAGCGCAGGCTGTGAAGCTTTCATTGAAACGAAGGATGTCGTGTTGGGCGGCATGCTCTGCCACAGGGTGGTCCACTTGTTCTTGGCTACAGTTTGTCGGTGACCATTCATGCATGCAGACAGTCAGCTTGTTAGTTGTTGTACCCACATAGATAGCAGTACAATGGTTGCAGCTTAGCTTGTAAATCAGATGACTTGTTTCACAGATAGCCCTGCCTTTGATGGGACAGGTGGTGATTGTGATCGGGTTGGTGTATGTGGTGTTGGGACAGGTCTTGCGTCTAGGTCTATTACAGTGGTATGAGCCATGAGGTAGGGGGCTTGGAGCAGGGGTTGTGTAGGGATGGACAAGTGTATTGTGTAGATTCGGTGTACGGCAGAATACCACTGTGGGAGGGCTGGGAAGGATAGTGGGTAGGACATTTCTCATTTCAGGGCACAATGAGAGGTAGTCGATATCCTATCGGAGAATGTAATTCAGTTGTTAGATTCCTGGGTGATACTGAGTTAAAAGGGGAACGCTCCTCTGTGGCCGCACAGTGAGACGTTGGAAGCTGGTGAGAGACTGGAAAGACAAAGCATAGGAAATTTATTTTTGTACAATGTTGGAAGGATAATTATTGTCAGTGAAGGCTTCAGTGAGACCTTCTGTATATTTCGAGAGGGACTGCTCATCACTGCAGATGCAACAACCACGGCTAAGCTGTACGGAAGGGACATCTCAGTATGGAATGGGTGGCAGCTGTCAAAGTGGAGGTAATGCTGGTGGTTAGTAGGTTTGATATGGATGGAGGTACTGACCTAGCCATCTTCGGGATTGGCGGTCAACATCTAAGAAGGTAGCTTGTTGGGTTGAGTAGGACGAGGTGAAGCAAATGGGGGAGAAGTTGTTGAGGTTCTTGCTGGAGGAATATGGATAGGGTGTCCTCACCTTCAATCCAGATAGCAAAGATGTCATCAGTTAATCTGAACAGGTGAGGGGTTTAGGATTCTGGGTGTTTAGGAAGGTTTCCTTTAGATGGTCCATGATAAGTTGGCATAGGATGGTGCCATGCGGTTGGCTGTAGCCGTACCCTGGATTTGTTTGTAGGTAATGCCTTCAAAGGAGAAGTAATTGTGAGCGAGGATATAGTTGGTAATGGCGACAAGGAAAGAGGTTTTTTGTTTGTAATCCATCGTGCATTGGTAAAGGTAGTGTTAAATAGTGGTAAGGCCATGGGTATTAGCAATGTTAGTGTACACGGAGGTGGCATCAATAGCGACGAGCAGGGCACTGTGTGGTAAAGGGACAGGAACTGCGGAGAGTCAGTGGAGGAAATGGTTGGTATCTTTTATATAGGAGGGTTGGTTCTGAGTAATAGGTTGAAGGTGTTGATGTATGAGAGCAGAGATTCTCTCGGGGGGGGGGGGGGGGGGGATGTTAGGTTTATGGACTCTAGGAAGCATGTACAAGGTAGGGGTGAGTAGAGAGATGGACTCCCGGCAGAGATTCTGGCATGGGCCTAAGGATTTGAGTAGTGACTGGAGATCCTGCTGGATTCCTGTTTGGAATTCATCATTATGATATCACATTTTGCTAGGCAAATAACATAAACACACTGGAATAATCTTGACCTGTTCATTGTAAATGTTAAGAATCTAGTGTGTTCTTTTCCTTACATTAAGCCTTATATGTTCGGTGGTCCTCAGCCGGCCTTTAGACAGTGTACACATTAGCGACCAGGTTGTGTCCCACTGGTGACATTCAGAATGAAACTTCCTGGCAGCTTAAAACTATGTGCCAGGCCGAGACTCGAACTCGTGACCTTTGCCTTTCATTGGCAAGTGCTATACTGACTGAGCTACCCAAGCATGATTCCGACCTGTCCTCACAGCTTCAACTCCGCCAGTACTTTGTCTCCCATCTTGCAAACTTCACAACAGCTCTCCTCATTCTTGTTGAATCTGTTTTTATGATAACTGTCACTGCACAATTTCATATTGTATTAGAGAAAGGAGAAGTTCTTTCATAATTGGTGAAGAAAATTTACAAATATTGTAATGGTACATGTGAAGTTTTTTCCTTGGTTTTGTTATTAAAATATACGTATACATAGACCATCTATTTTCAAAGTTTTGTAACACTAGGGAACTAAAGGGGCATATTTTCTTACAGCCTTTAAATATTATAACATTTAGAATGGTGACATTGAAAAGGAAATACCTCAGACGGATTTACAGAGAACTACTTCAAAAATCTTGGCAAAATGAGATTTGATGATTCAGGGAAAAGTACATCGAGGCATTTCCACATGGCCTTGCTTTCACCACATAATCTTTTTAAAAAATGTTTTAATTAAAAGACTTATGCATAGTTCCTTGTAAGTGGAAACAGAACCTAGGTAAATGAGGTTACCTCAAGAATTTTCACTCTTCAATCTATCTTCCACAAGATGATCACCTGAGGGGTCGTTACTAGCTCTTGTCAATGAATCATCACCACTGCCAAGTACTGCATCATTGAAAACAAAAGAAAAAAAGTTGTCGAAAAATATTGACAAATTTTAGTAGCTCAAGGAGGACAAATTAGTTTTGATGAAGACACACTAAGACACCATCAAAGATGGCAACATTTTACATTCTGAGGAGTCTCAGGAGTGCAATAAACGCCCTTCTTCTTCAAACATAAATATTTGTAAAGCTTAAAAAATACAAGAGTGTCTGTATGATGTACGAATATTATGAAAAGGAAAGTTGCTACTCACCATATAGTGAAGTTCCTTACTTGCAGATAGGCACAACAAAAAGACTGTCACAAATAAAGCTTTCGGCCATTGAGTCCTTCGTGAACAATAGATGATATACACACACAGGTTTCAGTTGCCTGAAGCTGTAGTCTCGTGTGTGTGTGTGTGTGTGTGTGTGTGTGTGTGTGTGTGTGTGTGTGTTTTGATGAGGGCCTTAATGGCTGTAAGCTTTATTTGTGACAGTCTTTTTGTTGTGTTGTGCCTATCTGCGACTCAGCATCTCCGCTATATGGTGAGTAGCAACTTTCCTTTTCAAAATATTGCTGCATTCCATCCTGGATTTTCCATTGTTTGATTTGAATAATGTATGGGATGCAGTGGGTTCTTTGCAGAGTTGTCTTTCAAAACAGTGTGCACTAATTCATCTTACTTTAATGTCATACAGAATTTTTCTTGAATATTCTATAATGTAAATAAACTTTTTCAGAAGAATTTTTTAGCTCTTCATTTAAGGGAAAAAAAAGTTGCTAAATGTGGTCAATATTCATGGTACGAGTCCTCAACCTCCTATCTCCTGTGCACTTCAAAACTCTGAGTCTCTGTACTGTCAAAACTATACCAATAAAACAGTGGAGTCATTTTTCGAGAAGTTGATTCAAACTGACTGGCAGTGAGTGACTGATTGCTACACCTGTGTATCTGCGACAGAATATGTTGGCCGTTGGAGAGTGGGGAATTCCTTTGTTGTGAATTAGCCACTCAGTGAGACAAAAAACAGCAACATAGAAACAAATATAAGGAAAGAAACACACTTCTCATGGTTTACATTACATGAGGGTACAACACTACACCTGCATAGATTGAAAGTAATTCATTTACCTGACCTGTAGTGTTCGAGGCTATGCTAAACTTTCAAGTCATTCTTTCTTTTAAAATAGAAATTAAAATGGAAACACTTCAGAGACAGAGAGAAGAATTCAAAAATTTGCCAAGGTCATGAGATCAGATGATGAATTACAAGTCCATTAAAATGAAGTTCCACTTTGGCTTGGTTTCATCATATGAATTTTGTAAAAGAAATATGGTCATTAAGAGTTGCGCGCTGTTCTTTGAAACTAAAAGTAGGATAATTATTTACAAGGTGTGGTACTGCACTCTCCCAGAAATAGGAAAGCACAAAAGTCAAACAGGGAAATTTTGTGTATTAATCACCTTAGACACAGTGACGTCTATAAATGTACTTCTATTTTTGGCATCTACTTTTTCCATTTCCAGCTAGAAATCAGTTAAATAAAATCTCCCAAGCTTTTATTATAGTCAGTCCACAGCAAAGTCTAATCTTACACTAATTTACTCTCCTCTACTAGTTTCATATACAAAATATATATTCCACTTAATTGTAAGGTATGGAAAAAATTAACTGCTTGTCTTTTATGATATAACGAGTTGGCTACTGTAACACTGTAGCGGATGACTTTACAGTGTCATCATTTGTCGCTGCTATATCCATGAGTAGCTGGATATTAGCCACTCATATGTGCCAGAATCCAAGAGAGAAATGAGTGAAGCCACGTGGCGGAAGGGCCTCCTGCGGAAGAGAACACAATCCCAAGCAGTAGTCTGGATAAACATTGCTAGCTTACTGTGGACAAGACACAGACTAAGACAAGCCCAAAGCAACCTATGCAACAAAGAAGTGCAAATCAGAAACCCTCTCCACAATGATGTCATCAGATCAAGTAAATCTACATCTATAGTAGAGAGAGAGAGAGAGAGAGAGAATCTGAAACACAACCTGAGAAAATAATCAAGTGCGAAGCAAGGTTGTTATTGAATACAGTTCACTGGGTGGCTGTGTTTATACTGGTTGCAAGGAATCCTGTTGGCTGACATATTCACATGGCAAGATGGGTGGTACACTCACTGTGGGAGCACAGTGCTGCGGCAATACTATGGTCTCCGACGGCCATCATGTCCATTTCCTCTGGCAGGCATTCAACTTCCCTGAAGCCTGGTGCAAGTGTTGTTAAGGGAAAAATTTGTAGTGTTCTGAATATGAATGATTTAAATCTTATGAGGGTCTGATATTTTGCCTACATTGAATGCTAGTAAATTGATTTTCTTTACTGCAATCTTTGACACTATACTAAACCTGAGCGAGCTCCTTTGACTTACACTCACAGCATTGAAGCCATTCTATAACTCAATACTGTGAAAAGGATGAATTGCTACTCACCATATAGCGAAGATGGTGATTTGCTTATAGGCACAACAAAAAGACTCAAAACAAGTAAGCTTTTGGCCAAAAAGGCCTTCATCAGAATAGACAATGCACACACACACACACACACACACACACACACACACACACACACACAGGCTGAAAGCTTACTTGTTCGACAGTCTTTTTGCTGTGCCTGTTTGCGACTCGATGTCCCTGCTATATGGTGAGTAGAAATCAGTCCTTTTCATAATATTCTCACTATTCCATCCTGGATTTTCCATTGTTTCATTTAATGACTTGCATTTACTTGTGAAAGAGGACAGGTATCATTGTCACTCACTACCATTTCAGAAACACTTTTGTATTTTTAGCTCTGCTGCACGAGCATTAATGTATAGTCTAAAACATTGCGAATAGTTAGTTGCACCCTACCACACTTTTCAAATACAACATTTGTAAATCAGTGCACATTCTTGACAAATATCGTCATTTAACAATGACTATTATGAATTGTGAAAAGGTGAGTGGTTTGTTAAAGTTTGTCCCACAAAGTTTGTCCCACACTACCAAGTGCAAAAATTTCAGATTTTTAAACCACGTACTTTCTTCAAAACCAATTGAGAAATGTGCAAAAAATCACATGAAATGAAAAGTAGCTGTTTTCTTTTTCCACGAGGAAATTAAAACTTCTAATAAAAAAATAATTCAAGAAACAATGTGCCATAGCCGTAGACACCTTATAAAGTTTTTACAGTGTGAAAATTGGGAAAGCGGTTTTCCCCCTCCTTCAACCAGTCGCACATACCAGACCATTACCCAATGTGAACAGTCAGGTGTGAACATGATCACTCGTGCACACATGTTGAGCTGAGGTTATATATTTGTTTTTTTAATGCAATAAACTGGGCACAACTTGGGTCACGCAACAAATCACATCTATATTCTCTCGTAAGTTCTTCCCCTTGTGCATGTATGTTTTCTTTGTGATTGGGGTAGTTATTTAGTACCAAGTGGACGTGGAGGGTATATTCTAGAAATCACTGTTGGTTGATGATGAAGGTCTAAGGGTGCTGCAGAACCTTAAGAGTTAAAGAAGTTTGACTGATGATCCAAAATACTTCCCACACCTTTCACAATAACCTTGTGCCACAATCCAACATCTGCACACTTCTGTAAGCTCTAGGCTGCATGAAAATTACATGTCATTTGTTGCTCGTTTTTTACACTGTCAGTGTGTGCAGTTATTTCCCCCACCTTATGGTCCATAGTCAGTGGATCATTTCTATGTAATTAAGTAAATAGTTACCAATTTGGTTTTTGCCTTTAGCTTTTTTTTCTGCCAGTAATAATAAGTCAAGTCTCAGTTAACTCCACGTCGTTCTTTATACATGTATGTCAAAGAATCAATATTTGAGTCAGTTGTGACACTCCATGTTAATTATTGTATTCTTCTTCTTCTTCTTCTTATAGATTGATGGCTCAACACTAAAGACACTTTGTGTGCAACATGGTCCTTTGCTCAGTTTTCATTTGTACCTGAATCATGGAATTGCTCTTGCCAAGTATTCTACACGTGAAGAGGCTAATAAAGTGAGTATATCCAATTTGCTTAATCTTTGTGTGTGTGTGTGTGTGTGTGTGTGTGTGTTTGTGTGTGTGTGTGTGTGTGTGTGTTTGTGTGTTTGTTTTTGGGGAATAATTCATTTTTATATTCAACATCTTAAATATATATGAATGGTTGCTGCTTCATTTAAAACCATGTATTTGAGTGTTATAAAAGGACGGCGTGATTGAGAGATTCATTAGAGTTCCAGTTGTTAAACATCTGTTTATGTTAAAATAATAAACCTGATACAGATATGGCAGTAGTATAACACCATTGTTACCATGCTCACTTGATTTCCACAGTGTTAGTTATATGTGATACTCCTCTGTGACTCTACAGTGAATCATTGTGTACAGTTGTGTGCAAAAAAGGATGAAAGTAACTTCTGCTTGATGTGTCACTGCTACATTATAATAAAGAAGATAAATGAGAGAAATATGCAATGAGACAAATGGAAATGATACTTTTAATTTCAAATACAATAAATACAACAAAGCTACTGCGATTCATGATCACCTCCTGGGCATTACAAAACATGAGACATAGTTCTTAAAACAGTGCATGATCGTCATGAATGGCAGTGCGTGCTATGCAGTATGCTTAATGCTGGCCACAAGAATGGAAACGAGTTCTTGCATTCCTCTACCAGCACGGTTGGCAACTTCTGGATGGTTGTCGGTGCATGTGGAAGTGTTGCAGTGCATTTCCGCAATGTGCTTGATGGGAATTAAGTCATTGGAGTGGACATGTCATTCCATTCACCAAGTAACCTCTCATTCCGAGAGCTCCTTCCCCTGCGTTCTTTGATGCAGTCACGCATTGTCGTCCATGGAAATGAAATCGGGGCTGAATGCACCACTTAAAGATACACTTGGGAAGGAGTACAGTCTCACAATAACAGTGACTCGTGAGAGTACTGTTTTCAAACAGGTGGTGGTTAGTATGCCTATGCAATGTTATGCCACCCCACACGTGGACCTCCAAAACGATCATGTTCGACAGTGTTCTGGTACAATACACGTTCCTACTCTCGCCGTGTGAGGGTATGTCCAACATTGTCGAACATGATCATTTTTGGTGGTCCAAGTGTTGTGATATGAGGAGCCATAATGTTGCATGGGCGTATGGACATCCAAATCTTTGAACATGGTACACTTGCCAATCAGCATTATTGTGACATTGTACTCTTGCCCCATGTGTGTCTTCCAGTGGTTCAATCGGCCGTGACTTCATCTTTATGGATGACAATGCACAAACGCATTGTACAGGAGAGGGTTTTCGGTGAGTGGACTGGCCTGCCCATTCTCCCAACTTAAATCCAATCGACCAGGTGTGGATTGCATTGGGGTGGTGTATTGCAGCACATTCACATGCACTGACAACATCTAGCAGGTGTCAGTCACACTGGTGGAGGAATGGGATGCACTACCACAAAAACTCCTTATCAACCTTGTGACCAGTATGGGAGTATGTTGCAGATCTACATTGACATGCTTAGTGATCACACACCCGTTAAGAACCATATCCCACTATTTTCAATGTTCAGGGGACCATCGTGATTCACGGTGACTTCGGTATAAGTATTGTCTGCGAATAAAAGGATCGTTTCTGTTCAAGTTATTAAATATTTCTTTCATTTACCTTCGAAGATTCAAAGTTTTATGTTCACATGCGCACACACACACACACACACACACACACACACACACAATACCATTCACTCAATGTTAGTACCATGTGTTGGTCAAGAAACATCAAAAAGTAGTCCATTTAATTCCAAATACAAATCAACAGGTCCCTGTTTATTGAATTGATTGCTTCAACAATTTCATTTCCAGGTCTTGGAGAGTAGCTGCCATAGACGAGATAAAGACTCTGTCTTGTATGTACCCCCCACCAAAAAAAAAAGTGCAAGATCTTGTTGTCCTCCTTTTGCAGTTCAATGTTGTGGGATGGTATTGTTAAGGTAACGCTTCACCTCAATGGGAAAATGATATGGGGCGCCATTGTGCATAAAAATGAAATCATTGTAATCTTCTTGAAGTTGAAGAGACATAAATCTTGCAGCATGTATGAATGCATGATTTCGCAGCGATATGAATTAATAAAATTTTCTCGGGCTTCCAGCTGCATCATGTGATTAAAATGCCACGAGCCTCTTCAGTCGTCGTCAAGTGGTAAGACTGACTGCTGTGTCGCCGTGGCCGCATTTTTATATAGCCACACTGCTGGCTGTGACATCACTAGTGCTCTCTTCTTCGCCATATATGGGAATGTTTTCACGCTGCATCCATCGTGCCCGTTTTAACTGGGCTGTGCTGAGCTGCAAACCACTGTCCTTGTTGTTGGTGTTTTCAGAGGTTTTTATTTCAATAGCTTCTTTCATGACACTATTCCAAAATCCCTTCATTCTCAAAACGACAGATGTTTCGTCGAATAGAATTCAGTGTCCATTTTCTAAGGCATGTTCTGCCACTGCTGATTTTTCTGGATAGTGTAGGCATAAGCACCTCATGTGTTACGTCTGTTGTTGCTCCACAGTGTGTACCGTTTGGCCGACGTAGTAACGGCCACACTGACATGGTATCTTGTACACTCCAGGCATTCTAAGCCCTAGATCATCCTTCATGGGCCTCATGAGCTGTCGAATGTTTGCTGGGGGCCTTGAACACCTATGAAATGTTATCTGTCTTCAGGAGCTGGCTAATCTTTCCCAACACTGTACTACAGAAACGCAAAAAACACAAGCTTCTTGCTTTCTTCTTCAGTGGTGTTCTCTTCCCTGTTGGTGTGTTTCTTGCATGTCACACCAGATATAGCCTGTGACACATGTCTGTTGCTCTTCCCATTTTCCCGGAATACTTTTCGGAGGTGGCTCAGTTCTAGTGGCAGACTTTCAGCGTCTGAGACGACTTTAGCACTATGGATGAGGGTATTCAGAATGCCACATTTTTGTGCTGGGTGGTGGTGGCTGAGAGCGTGCAGATAACCGATCTGTGTGTGTCGGTTTCCTGTAGACACTGTGGCTGAGGTGCCCATTGGTTTTCCGTCGAACGAGGACGTCAAGGAAGGACAATGCACCATCTGTCTCGACTTCCATCATAATGTCCAGATGTGATATTCCTGTCACAGATTCCTCTGCAAAAAAGAAAAATCCATGAACTTTGTGTACAGAAACGGCGCAAAATGCATTCAGTTTCATTGAGTCTCATTCATGTTTGATGACAATGCCTTGTTCTTGTGACCCCCTAATTTGTAAATTATGACCGTTTACATTACCCGATAGTTAAAACATTGATTTGTCTGAATAGGTGAGTCGCTAGGAAAAAATGTCCTCTGCCACATCGTGGAGAACTGAAATGCAAAATTCCTACCTTTTGTTATGGTCACAAGGACACAATTGCTGCAGTAACTGCAACTTGCAAGGCTTCATGTGCAGGTATTATCTGAGAACATGCCGCAATATTGCTGAGGAAGTTGAAGTTCGTGGCCTCCCCTCTTGTGATTTCTCAGGGCTCCACGTGAACACACATTGGATAAGCTCAACATTTTCATCAGATGTAGTGGCCAACCAGTACTTTTCCCTTTGTGTATGCAATGAACTTCCAAAAAAAAAAAAAAAAAAAAAAAATTATGCCAGTCATAAATCTGCTTGCAAGTAGGTGGCTTCTTGCTGAATCAACAACAGAATGCTCACTGCACGTGAACAATGGATTGGCTCAGCGCGACTTCCACAAATGGAATGGTTTTATCTGGTGGTGTAATTGCCATACTGGTACAAACAACAGCTCTGCTGTGTCAAAATTTTGAGCCTTCCTCCATCCAGTGACATACGAGCAATGTGTTTCTATGTTTTATACTTTGCCTGTAATAAACAATTGAAATCCGTTCTTTCTTTTTGAATCATCCTGTGCTCTAGCAGTTCTTTCTATGTATGGTCCAAGTTTCATTGAGCTGTGTTACTCAGCAATGTAACATCATGCTAGAGTTAATTTCGTCCTTTAGTTGTGCACAACAGCATATAATGTCCATAAGAGCTTTACATGTCTCAACTGTTGAGTAGCAAACTGACACTCTTTATTGAATTGCAAAGGTTGTAGAGTAGTGGAACATTCAAATATTTATTATCTGAATATAATAGAGGGAAACATTCCACATGGGAAAAATATATCTAAAAACAAAGATGATGTGAGTTACCAAACGAAAGTGCTGGCAGGTTGATAGACACACAAACATACACACAAAATTCAAGGTTTTGCAACCAACGGTTGCTTCATCAGGAAAGAGGAAAAGGAGAGGGAAAGACGAAAGGATGTGGGTTTTAAGGGAGAGGGTAAGGAGTCATTCCAATCCCGGAAGCGGAAAGACTTACCCTCTCCCTTAAAACCCACATCCTTTCGTCTTTCCCTCTCCTTCCCTCTTTCCTGATGAAGCAACTGTTGGTTGCGAAAGCTTGAATTTTGTGTGTATGTTTGTGTTTGTTTGTGTGTCCATCAACCTGCCAGCACTTTGGTTTGGTAAGTCACATCATCTTTGTTTTTACAAATATTTATTAATAATTAAGTAAACAATTTTACTCACAATTACATTATTCACACACGCACACACAGAGACTGTCAGTGCTGAGAAAAAAGGAATATGTTTTCGAAATATTAAATTTTATATTTGGTGGAATACCACAGTAGAAATGGTCGTTCATAACACCAAAAATGTTTCATAGTAAATGGTTACACTTTTGTTGGAGGCTTTGATTAATTTGAGAAATTACAGTTTCTAGTGAACTAAGTTACTGATGTTTGCTGCAGGATGTTTTACTTTGCACATTATTCTAACCATTGTGTTATGTCTTTGGATCATAAATAGTTGAATTACATGTAATTAACATAGTTGATTGAATGTCCATCATATGAACAGTATGATGATTGGGATAGGGTTTCGAGTAAGAGCTAACCACTAGTAGTGGCACTGCCAGAAAAAAAGTTCTCTTCTAGAAAATTCAGTAGTTCTCATTTTCATTTGACTTGTTCTAATATTTAATGATTAATAATGTATGTGACTGGTATCACTCTTGTCTGTATTGCAGTACAGAATCTTTCTGCTTTTTTAAATCTTTAGGCTGACTGACATGTTAACACTATCTGCTTACCCATAATTGAAATCCAAATCTCTGTCTTTTGAGGGAAGTGCTATGCCACCGAAGCCATTTCACCAGCCAGCCCACCTTACAGCTTCAGTTCACGAAAATAATTTTGTGTGTGTGTGTGTGCCACTGTAATTCAGGGAAGAGGAATTGATAAATTTTGATTTCAGTTTTTTGAATATTTTCCTTGTCTCAAATGTTTCTGCTGAGAGACACTGTTTTGTTCAAAAATTCAGTCTGTGTTTGACAATTTTACTAAAGTTTCTTGTTTGTTACTCATAGAATTCCATCAGTCCTAGACAGCATTAAGCTACTTTGTCGTCGGTTGGTTGGTTTGGATATTAAAGGGAAACTTCGTTGTTGCATGCTGAGTATTTGGTCTTTGTTGATATTGCCTCAGGCTGTCAATTTGCACCTTAGTTGCTGTACCCAAGTCATTTTGAAACTTTTTTGATGCACATTTTGTTCCTCTAATGGAGATGGATATCAGAACATAACAGCTCCATCAGAATAGAGCTACCTTTTTTCTGAAAAGTAATAAAGGTTGTATTTTGACTCATTTGCATCCTCCGTGATCTGTAGTCAGCTCATATAGACAAAATGATAAACTTCAACCTGCCTCGCTTTTGTGATAAAATCAGATGCACCAAAAAATGTTTAACACAAAATAAAGACACAGAAATCTTGTAGGTATACAGGGTGAGTCAGGAGGAAAGATACATGCTTCAAGTGGTGACATGCGAATACTACACAAGCAACATTAGGTTAGGCAGTGTTACCCTTACTGAGGATAGGTCACTTTCCTGGAACCACACTTTTTTGCTGTGAATATTTCATCAGAAACACCTGAAACTTCTCGGACGTTTTTTACCTGTGTGTGCTCATGTAAAGGATTGTATACATTAGCTCAGATCAGCAACACAGCAGGTGTCTACAAGAGCTGCAGAATTAATTGCTGCATTCGTCAAATATGTCTTTGTCGTATATAGGAAATTGATTTATTGTGCTCTGAACAATATCCAAAATGCCGTGGTCAGTCTGTCATAATTGTCAGCAGTAACAAATTCATCCTGTGGTACTGTAGAACAGTGTAATAAAGTGTAATAATTAGGAGCCCAAAAAATTTGCTTTTGTGATACAGTAAATTCCAATGTAGATACGAACTCTGCCCCAAAACATGAAAATGCCATTTACATAATGAAAGCTACTGCATAGCGAATTGTATCTAGATGGATTATTTTATCAGGGATAGTTTGAAGTGGCCTTATTTTCTGAATATTAATATTGCAAAAGTAACCAATTTTTGGTTAATAATATAGCACATCAGGTGGTGAAGCCCAATTAGGGAACATAATGTGTTTAAGAGCGTGCTTGCAAAGTAAAGAACACACCTCTGCACAAAGGCAGTGATGTATCAGTGCTGTTGTAAATTTACGCTTGGGTGCCACATCAGACAGTGAGCAGTTGAATGGTCTCTTACAAGCTACATACCGCATTTTGGTGATTAGGGACTCAGTTGTCGGACGTAGCATGTTGGAACAAAGAAATGTGTACATTTGTATTCAAGCTAAAGTTCCTGTTGTACGAAATTGCAGATACTTCAACATGATGTATGGTATTTTTAAGTATGGTTGCATAAGATATCAGTAGAAAGCAGGCCTGAACTATGTAGTTTATGATGCCGCCAACTTTAGATATTCCCAAATGCTTTGTGCACTCTGCTTTGAATTGCATTATTTGTAACTCCTGTATGAGTGAAGGGACCAAGCAAAGTTCATCATAGTGCTGATTGTAGTTTCTGCAGTAACGTGATTGGAAAACAAAACTGGCCAACTCGGGCATAAAATAAGTCTTGTAGATTCATATAAAAATATTTCTCAACATAAATTACTGTGGCTTTACAAGTTTGCAGCTATGCTTACAGCTATGTACTAATGCGAGTAACTTTTTTCTGCAGTGAAGAGAACAAAAACTACCCACAGGAAATCACTCACACACTGCAGCTTAAAAGATTGTCTTCGTAGTAGCAGTGCTCAGAAAATGGCACCAGGCAAAAAAAGGGGGGGGGGGGGGTATTCATGGACATCCATTATTTTTATGTTTAGTGTTTGAAGAAAAGTCACAAAACACAAGTTTATGTCTTTTTAAACTTTGCCCGAAAAGACATTTGTCATAAGGCTACACCAATTGTAAGAAATATCGTTTCATACTTAGCTGTCCCATGTTTTTTTCTTCATCAATTAAAAGAAATGAGAATTTCATTTCATTATCATTTCTCATCAGTGCAACAGTCCTAGGAAATAAATTTGCTATGAAAGCAAAGCTTTACATCTCTGTAGAACTAATGTTATTGGCTATATAATGGACTCACTGACAATACTTGCTCCTGTCGTGCTGCCTTGTTCCTATTTCACCGAACCTCCTCTCCCTTTCCGTACCAATACAGTCCTTGCATCTTCATGTCTACCCGCCATAATATATTTTCTCTCGATTAGAATGTTCTGCATTCAAATATTACCATAATTTTATCTCTATTTTCAATTATCGCTTAGTGTGTACCAAACTCTTTACTGATTTCAATTTTTTACTTCTATTTCTCATCAGCTGCCTTAAGCAGTTCAGTCTTCATTTTAAGACAAATAGCAATTTTTCGTTATTATGTATTTTAATAAAGTCCACTACATTTAATTGAAGAACAAAAATGGTTTTGACACAGAAATTGTTTGTTGCCTATGTTACGCTATTTCCAGTATTGTTGGTACGTACTAAACATATATTTTTGTATTTAGGAATTATTGTCAGTTTAAATTTTTCTGCTGCCATCATTATCCACACACAATAGTTACTCTTCATTTGATGTCATTAATATCCATCTTAGTTTTTTTCCCCATTAGTTTTTGCCCATTATCTTCCTCACCTAACTTACTGATGGCTCTTTCAATACACATTCTAATCCAGGTTTCCACGGTTGGTGTATTGTATCTTTTAATTCTCTTACTCTGTTATCTGTTTCAGAAAGCTTGCCTACAATCCCAATTAACATTATGTAATTTAGGATTATTCAGTTTAACATTATTTCTTTTCTGTGCAACTGTATTTATGGGTCCTGTTCATTTTCATGCTTAGATTAATTTAAACCTCACTTTGCTTCACTTCCACTCTGGAATTTCCTTCAATCTGTTTGCATCTAAATTAATTTCTTATGTTTGGATCCAACACCCCTCAGTTGTGTAGTTGATAATCATCTTGTTTCCATTTGAGTATCTTTACCAACTTATGCCTTGATGGAGTGTTACTAAGCCATGCCACATCGAGTTAAATTACTTTGTATGCTTTTTGATTGATTTATTGGGACTTCTGTAACAGTTACTTAAAAAAAAAACTAGGAATATTTCTGCATTTTAATTTTTCATTTTATTTGTAAATAACTTGTTAAGCTGTGTTTTTCCCATCAAATAGCCACCTGTTATTTGATTTCTACTTTTCCGTGTGATTGTGGTATTATATTTTATTGATCTGAGTTCATGATTTGCTGTTCAGAAAACAAGTCATTTCCTAATAAGTGTTCACGTCTTAACTTGTTCATGCACTGCCTGCGCCTAGAAGAACCATTGACAGTGGATGGACCGCTCAATGCACATTCACTGTTGCATTGTTAAAGTTCAGTGAATGGTGATGCTGTTCAGGAAATGAAATTGTCATAGCAGTCAATCAGAAAACACTTTTCTTCACTGTGGTGGTTCTACATAGCACTCTTGTCGTAAAAGAATTAAGTGATAGTTCCATTTTGGATCCCTGTTAATTTTTTAAAGAGCACTGTAAGATTCTAATCAAACACTTGTGGTGACTGTTTCATTGAAAGTTTAAAAATATGACTGAAATGTAAAGAGTGACATTTAAAAAAAAATTAAAAAATGCTGTATTAATTCCAGGCTCAAGGGGCACTTAACAATTGCGTCCTCGGCAATACGACGATTTTTGCCGAGTCACCTGGTGAGTCAGAGGTGCACTCATTGCTACAGCACCTGGGCCATGGTGGTGGTGGTGGTGCTGGTGGCCAGCAGACATCTGGCAGTGGTTGGGGTCCAGGACCAGGTAGTGGACGTGGATCAGGAGGCAGTGGTGCTGGAGGATCCCAAGGTGGTCCAGGGCCTGCAAAGTCGGCATCTGACGCGTGGGGTGGAGTTGCAGGTAGCCAGCTTTGGCCACCTACTCCATCATCTGTCTCAGGTTCCTTATGGGGAGACGGAACATCAGGTGGCGATCAACACCGCTCGACGCCTTCGTCTCTCAATTCGTTCCTGCCAGGTGACTTGCTGGGTGAGGGCTCAGTGTGAACTAAACTTGTGCCTACCTACAGGAATTTAAAATCCTTTCCTTTGTCCCATCTGTGCACGTAAACGTATATTGGGCATAATATTGAGTGAAGAATGAGCTTCTATCGAATCTTCTCCATAGTGACGTACTCGAAGTTTTCCATCCTTTTACATAAGGAAACTGCTCCCAAATTCCATCTCCTATCTATCACCTCAGTGCCGGCATGCTGTCCAACTCCAAAATGTGTTGGATAGTAGCCATTGTAAAACAAAACTGAATTTAAAATAGAATGACTTGGAGAACCTGTGCGCATTGCTGTGGAGAAGAGAGAAATCTCCATACCTGTGATCTCAGTTTCCTATTTGCGCTATACGGTTGCTTCTGTCCCCATAACTATGAGAGTCTAGTTAGTGACAGCAGTTGTATTCTTATTATTATGTTACTTATATAAATATATATATATGTATATAAAATATATGAGGATTGCAGTTTTGACTGTTAAGATGTGAGGATTAATTTTTAAAAATATTTAATGTTGTTACAATCAGACTGTGTGCCAAATACCTGGCATTAGTTTTTGAAGGCTGTCCTGTAAAAGTGCTGCCTTCCCATTTCTTTGCGGCTGTACACAATCGAAGTGTTCCCTTGAAATAATAGTGTTCAATGTTTGTGATCCATTACTTCAAAAAAAAAAAAAATGAAAATATAGACATAGTGATAAATTTTGACCAGCACTAGTAGGTGCTATGCATACACTCGTTTCTTTGTTGCATTACCTGTGTGTGCATAGACGTAAATTGGTGCAGAGTAATCAAACTTATCCACTTAACAACTGGAAAGAATAAAATTTTGTATGTGTATTGTATTTTCAACTGTGCTGTGACTCTAAAGTGGCTTTATGTTCAATGTAAGATGTTCCATTTGCCCAGTTTTGATTAATGAAAATGCTCTCTCTCCTTCAGAATTGACAAAAGCAACGAGAGATTTGCTTTTCTTTTCTTTTAGATGATAGTGCAAAACTTATACTCCTGAGTATACTAAGGTTTTCTTTATAGTAATAACAGCCAAAAAAGAGTTTAGTATAGTATTGTAGAAGCAGACTCAGTGTTGTTGAAATTGTGGCTCTGCACATACATTTAAATAAAGTATTGTAAGCTACAAATAAAAGCCATGGTTAGACTAGAGCCATAATTATAGATGAATGCTGTGATGGTGAAAGAGATGACAACCATGCAAATGCCATCAACAGCCACCACATCTTCAACAACAGCAACAACATCCACAACAGCAACAACATCCATCAACATCTACTATCTACTACTGCTGCTATTACTACTACTACTACTACTACTACTACTATTACTACAACTACTGCAACAATAACAATAATAACAACAACAACGACAGCAGCTGCAGTGAACATATGGAAGATTTTTCAAAAAGAGCCAAGTATTGTGTACATAACAAGCTTACCTGTAATTATTTTTCTCCAGTGAGTATAGTACCAAATTCTGAATCGAAACACAAGGTTTTTATGTAGATTAAGATCAATCGTAAATACATAGGAATTAAGATTTTAAGGTAAAATATGAGGTATTTAATATATTGCGTTTAAAAAACACATTTTTATGAAAAGTGGTAATATTTAAAAACCAAGTGCATTCTAATTATTATTCTATTGTAGCCAGTGTAAGTATAAACATGTGTATTTATATAAAAAGTTTGCTGCATCCTTATTAAATGTGATATAATCTTGTAAGTGATCCTGTGCAAACTCGTCAATTTTTGTGAACTTTTAACTAGAGAATAATGTGTGATTTCCTTTATTTCTTTTTAAAAAGTGAGTGTGTGTGTGTGTGTGTGTGTGTGTGTGTGTGTGTGTGTGTGTGTGTGTGTGTGTGTGTTGACGCGCAAGTTTGCGCGTTTGTGTGGCGTGCATGTTTAGTGCAAGATCTTGGGCCTGAGTGTATTTTGATGTCAAAATAGTTAGAGAAAACTATGATTTTCCTTGCTTTCCCGCTCCTCCTCTGAAGATTACTCTCTTGATGGTGCATGGACACATGTAATTTGTAAAAAACTAGTATGTATGTACATAAAACAAATTTTTGAAGACATGGATTTCAAAAATATTTTTGACACAAAACAGATAAATTAAGGAGTATTTTCTGCATTTTTCTTTCAATTTTTAAATAGTTCATTGCTTTTATGAGGGGGAGAATTATAGTATCTTACATTGCAGTATGAGCTTGAGACAAATAGTTGATCTATTTAATTAAATAAGGTAGCAAGATCTTAACACAAGTGTGCGCAACTAAAAACGTTGAATCCATCCTTGCCATGTTTGTTTTTTAATCATGTGAGAAGAATGAGTGTGTGAAGGCTGTTATACTCTTTTTTTTTCTTTTTTTTTATTGGAGGGATAAGGAAATTTGCCTCTTAAGGGGAGAATAAAAATACCTCTGTGACCAAACATGTTATACATATAGAAATAAGAAAGATACATATATATAAAATATAAATATATATTTGTGGTCTTGTAATAGAATAACATATATTTCATCAGAAGTAATTGTCTTTTATGAAAAGTGAAAGCTTTCAGTTGCAGAACTTTAAAAATGACACATAGTGTGAAATATTTTGAGTGTACATTTAAGAACTGGGCAGTCTTATCTACTTTCCGCAACAGTTACTAATGGGAGAAAGTGGATTTAATAATACCATTACTGTGCTTTACTAGCTAGTATCTTTTCCTTGATTTGTAATGCAAAATATTGACATGACAAAAGTTGACTTGTTAGTATTTTCACCTCCAGATTTGCAGTATTTTGTAGAAATGTGGTCACATTTTCCATGATTGTACAACTTCTATGTGATTAACTGTGAACAATACTATAAAATGCAAAAAGTGTGATTTGTAGACAGTAATGACAGCATTTTAATCAAAGAATGTTAAGTAACTGCAGTTTTGAGCCATATCAGTTGCTTTGTTGTAATTATTAAGGTAAGAGTTATGTATTATAGCTTTTTAAAAAACAAGAAAATATAACAAAAAAAAGTGTACTAATAAGAAATCATTGCAGTGAACACCATTCTGGTGAGGATGTGCAAACTGTGCACATTTTGCCTCTCAGGCCACTAAAATCTCAGTTAAATTAACGCCAAATGATTTTGCAACAGACAACATTATAGTAATATAAGTAAAATGTGATTAAATTGTGTAACACTGATCAAAACATTCTGTACTAACAGCATGAATTGTGACAAAATTTATGTGCATTGACCAATTCAGAATTTTACTGTGTTCGGTAGGTTAAGATATTGAGTGGCAGATAGAGCACGATACATTGTCTTTCTGAAGTGGTGGTTCTTGTGCCGAAGACTTTGGTGAGCCATATTGGTGATATATTTCTTCCATTTGTCTTTGAGTAAAGATATATATAACAACTTACACTTAGTGAGTGCCTGTGTGAGAAGCGTTTATCTGTCCGACAGTATGGGACACACATTCCTGCTATTGAAGTGTGCCAGCTGCTAGTCGTTTATTTTCAGCAGGTTGTGTGCCACATTATTGAAGGATGCTAAAGGCTAGTTTTTGGTTATTGTGATGCTCAAGATTACTTGAGTATGAAATGTCTCATGGTTGTCTCCCCCCCCCCCTCCTGCCCCCTACTCCAAATATTCTCCTTTGTCAGTACTGATCATTTGACCACTAAAAAAGTATTAGCTATATTTTGTGGAAAGTGATTGAATCCATTTAGCTTTTCCATAACCTTTTGGAGTATGTTCATTTTGAGTGATTTACTTTGTAATTTGCTGCGAATTTGAGCAGTTAATTCATAAAGTTTCTATTTGAGTGCTTATGAGGTTCTACATATGTAAATGTGAAAAGTATTGCATTTGAAAACATGCTAGTAATGTGGAGGTACCATTCAATTTTCAAGAAACGTGCCTCTGCACATTACCATGTTTTGTCACAATGCCACACATCATCATATTTTAACTGTTGCATTAAAGAATTAGTGGAGGAAGTGAACATCAGTTGTACATTAAACGGGCCTCTTTACCATTCACAGCCATAGTCTATATATATACACACACACAAAAATTAGTATGTGTTGTCTGAGATAGTCACAGATAATTTCTTGCAGACCTGTCTTAACTGTTTGCTAAAAATCTTTTTAAGTTCCCAGTGTAAGTTGTTGTTCCTTTTATGGGGGAGGGAGACTACTGACCAGTCCAGTTAATTTGCAGGGCCCGTAGCAAGGAAGTACCTAATTATCAGTCTCTTGGCTTTGCTGTGTTGTGTAGTCTTCCTCTTCATATCCTCCAACAAGCACCAAAAGGCCTGTCCTCTGTGCCTTTCAAATTTGCTGTGGTGGCACTAGCATTTCATTTGAGACAGTTTGTTGTTGTCATGTGTTACAATTTTTTTCCAAATTTCATATGTGCCTAAGAGACTATATCCCTCAAATTATGAAGCTAAATGAGTGCTCTCTGTGGAGACTTTGTCCTAAAACAAATTGTATAATGTAAATACTGTCTGTCTGCTGAAGTAAGTTTAGTGACTGGAGTTAGAACATCAAGTGGAGTTCTACGTCCTTCACGTTATTGGCTTCAGAGTACTGGTGTTGCTTTCCAGGGCTCGTATCAGTAAACATTGTTGCTCTGCTTTGCTGACTCCAATAGTTCAAGAGTGTTTGATTGGAAATGTCAGTCTCATTCATACCTGTAACCATAAACATTGATCAGATGACCAGGGATCAAAGCAAATCATCAGGGTGAGTGTTGGATATTTGATACTTGTGTATTACTGGCTGATGTGCACAGTTTGTGAAGTAAGGCTTTGAATTTTCTTATCTAACCATCCATTATTTCTCTGCTGAAAATCTTATTAAACTGTGTCTTCTAGAAGTTAACGCTTTGGTGCACTTGGATAAAGGAAAACTGTTGATATGGTATGATTGGTTAGGATTTATTCCCTTGTCTTGTTTTATTTTTATTTACAAACCGAATATATCCTTCTTTCCAACATGCTCCAAAATAAATGGAGACCAGGCAAGGTTTCAGTTCAGGCTCAAGAGACCAAAATTGTGATACATCTGTAAAGTGCACATTGCATTCGATCGAGCATCATGTAGAGTATCCTATTTTAGGTGCTGTACTGTGATGCTCTGCTTTTGTTACAAATGAAAATTTTATTTCCTAGTTTTCTTTAGTAAAGAGGGTTAGACAGTTGTAAAATGAAAAGAAATAACACCATTTTTTAAACTGCATGTTTGTATGGAAAGCAGCAGTATGTTCATAGCTGGTTTGTCATTGCATTGATTGAATTTGTGGTAACATGTGCCTGCTATTATAAACACCTGCAAATGTCATACTTCTCAGGTGTAGGTGCTTGTTCACAGAAGGATACTTGTGTTATAATCTAGAAAGATGTAATTGTTTGGTGTGGGACTTAAGCAAAAGAAAAAAATAGTTTCAACCAAAAAATCTCCTCCTGATACACTTTGTGCCCTCTGTAATTAACCAAACGCAGTAAAACTTTTGATGTCTGTGTTAGGGAATAGGGATCTTGATAAGCAGATACATAAAAAAAATGCTAATGATTTTTGCTCATTGTTTAAATAGCTTTAGCTTCTTGTGTTCACAAGACAGTGGAATGTCACACAAGGAAATCAGACTTTAAAACAAATCTGAGCTGTATATTGTGCTAACATTCTGGTGTTCACATATCTTGCTATTTTTCTGTGTAAGATTAGAGTGTATTTTTCCTTAGGAATTGTCAGTTGACTTCCCCAGTGAAAGATGAAAACAAACTGAACATCAATTAAATCACATTCATGTTGTAATTGCTAAATTTTGTATCTCAACCATTTGTATAATCAATATTGGTTACCACAAATTTATTTTTATGAGTATTTTGTGATCTGTCAATTTTAAAATTTGAAATCCAATTTAATTTATTTGTATGAGTGAAAGAATTAATCTGTGCCTTATATGGGTAATGAATGACATGAACAGTTCGAATGGACCACAGCATACTCCATGCTTGTGAACTAATGTACATAAACAATGAACAGAATTGATACCAGCATTCTTATTGTGTTAGCATGCTATCTGTCTGCTCATATTGCTGGTGAACTGTTGAATTTTTTTAAAAAAAGTAGGCAGTTTTGAAAACTTCTATCAATTGTTCAGTAACAATAACTCAGAATAATAAATTTCAGTGGCCTTATATTACATACAGTAATTGAGAACATTATTTTGTTCTTGGAAGTAATTTTGGTGTTTGCTTTAAAAATATTTATTCCACAATATTTTACACAGAGTTTTTGTGAACAACTTATTTCAGGTCCTCCTACAATTATTCACAATATAGAAGAAATCTTTGTATTTCATTATTTCTAAAAAGCAAAAAGGGATGTGCTTCTAGAAGCCTCAGGGAGTTTTAGGATGTTCAACCATAAATGGAACTTTTTTTCTGTGGAAACAATTTTGTCACACTGTCCAATGTGTTGAAATTTAATCTGGGTGCAAAATTTATTTATTTTAAAGCCTGTTGATCTGACAGTGCTGTGGGCCTAACAGTGTAGTGGGGAAAAAAATTAAATACGAATTCTCTGACTTCATAAGTATTGGAATCAACACATTGGCTTTGTGAACTAGCATTTGCAGAATGTGTCAGTTTGTTCAGGACTCTGCTTGTCATAGGTAATGAATGAAATAATGGTGGGGGTTGGGGAGAAAGGTTGCTCAGTTTTGTTAAATGGCATATTACACCAATCTTGAGGAGTAGTAGTGGCTGAATAGAATAAATGTTTTCATTAATGATTTATTTGCATAATTTCTTACAGTTGAGGGCATGACTTCGAAATTTTGTGTGACATATCAGTGAATAGAAGTTTCCAGAGGCTCTCTAACAGTCTGCAAGATTATACTGGATATAGACAGTGTATGGGATAACCCTGTGACTCAAAATTATACTGTTACGCTTATGCTGTGTAGGAACACTTGCATTTTGAATACATTAGCAGTTAAGTCTGTACATAGTGATGTACATGTGGAAGATATTCAGTATTGTAATATAATTTGTGCTCAGAACTGTCAATATAAGCTGACTTTTTGTGTAGATATTATTTGACATGTGTTGAGGAAAACAGATTGTGGCATTCTAGATGACTTGTCACGTGTGAGTCACTATTTTGTAATAAAGAACTATATTTCATTACCGCATATTTAACTCCAACTGTAATGGTGCTCTGTGTATCTGTAGAGCTGTATTGTTTTACAAGCTGTACAAAATGTGCATTTTCACTATAATATTTACTACGTAAGTATGTAGCACAAGAAGTGTTGGCCACAGAGAACTGAAATTTGGAAAAGTTTGCTGAAGACAACTAATTGTAATGTACTTTAATTTGAGAGGTTGTGAGATAAACTCCTGGCATAGTCTTGTTTCCTGTCTGTGATGTTACGTGGAGTTGATTTCATATGGAAATAGACTAGCAACCTGATGATGATTGCTAGAAAGACAGTTTTGAAAGTAACTCCAGTTCTTCCATGAAGGAAGCTGGCTACCTTCACACTGAAATATGAATGTGAATCCTTTCCATTGTGATATTATATGCACCAATAAATCTCTTTGCCACTTTCTTTGTGGCTAAACTTTTCTCTTCTTGTATTAATATAGACTTAATAAGATCAGGCAAGATGTGGCTTCATCATAATGGGTGATCGGTATAGTACCTGACAGAATAATCATTCTTGTTTTTAATGTAAATTTTTAAAACCCAATAAAAATTAAATATGAGAACACGTACAGAAAGTTGTGACGAATCACATCATTACACAGCTTTCCTGCCAAGTACAAATGTCTCATTATATTTACCATTTGGCAGCCTCAGATTGCAATAACTAATATAACAGTAGGGTAGAAATATTTCTGTAACTAGAAATACCTATGAGGATTCTGTGTATTGGACACTCTTAATGTTGTGATCTATCTGTTGAGACTTACAAATAGTTAATGTGAATTTATATGTATGTCATGCTTCGTTATTACCCTTGTTGTAACATGTAGAGTTCTGTGCAGCAGACAGCTTTTCCTTAGGACTGTATTACATGATAATGTGAGATAGTACAGTAGACTAAAATATGTTTGTAAAAGCTGGCTTGTAAATATTGGTGTTCTTATAAAAAAAAATTCTTTTTGGCCTTGGCACATGTTTGAGCCATTATAACCTTTCCAGTACTAAGAGAAACATTTAGCACAAGCTAGAGCCATAGGACCAATGGCTGTGTGGAGTTGAAATGGCAGCTAGCAGTGATCAGCACATTACTTGACGCAGACACGGCCTTGTGATAACTTAGTAACTAATTTACCATTACTCATTAATTTTCTTACGGATGTATTTATTTGTTGCATTTTATCTTGTAATAAGCTGTTAGACTGGACATTTGATTAAGAATGACTTATGTTGAAACTGGGAAGAAAAATGGAAACTTCGTTTTCTCTCAAGCGCACAAGAAATCATGTTAAAGTCAAATTGATGTGCAATAATCAATAAGTCTATTGGGGTAAATAATTAGCTGTTCCATTCACGCTTAATTGTTTTTCTTCTCATGTGTTAAAATGTGTTCATTATGCAGTAGGAAATGGTTGACACTGTTCCCCACACACCCATACTACAAAATTGATGCCTTAATTTATGGAATAGTATTCTGGTCCTAAACTTAATGTCATGGCATATTTGTAGAAGAAAGAGTCTGCCTGTTGGTGCTTGTAATTGAGTGTATGTTTATGCTTCCACATTGAAGAAAGACGTACAAAGCCTGGTACTTTGAATTGAACCAAACATTTCAAATGTGATCTAAAGTAGATATGTAGGTAGATAGGTAAAAAGTATATGGGAGAGAGAGAATGAGCTATAGATTATATATATATATAAAGATATGTATTCAGTAATTGGTAACAAATGTTTTAATTTTGTGTAATTTAGAAGTGTATGTTTTACATGTATCCTTTTGTGTAGACAATGGATGTCTTGGCTCAGTTGTGTTAGCAATTTGTGGACTGTCCAGTTAAGACTACTATTATAAATTCAATTTTTCTTGAGTACCAGATAATTATTGTACTTTGTGATGTTGCCAGAATTAGACTTATAAGCAGAGGACTTAGTTGATTTTTACCGAAAGTTCAAATAATGCTGCAACTTGTCTTATCCTGTAATTTTTTGTTTTGTTTTTGTATTCCATATTTGTTCATCCCTGTTTGACTGAAAGCTGTGAGAGATAGAGAACATTTTCTGGTTAATAAAGAGTAGCAATTCTCAGTCCATCCATTTATATTCCATAACAGGCAGTCATGTTTCATAAAGAAGCATTGGTGCAAAATGTGTGAAATGTTGATGTTTTATGTATGTATAAATAAATTTAAAAAAAATATAACAGCTTTGTTTAGTGTTAGGATTTAACAGATTTATTTTTGTTTCCATGTAAGTAAATATTACATATTGGTTACTGTATAAGTGTTGTTCTGATTGTGGCAATGATTGTACATTGTCTGTATTAGATCCACATGAATACTGAAATGTGTTACCTAGTTTTTGTAAATATAGTTTCTAGTTGAATATAACCGCTTGTTTCAAGTACCTTAAATGATCAGTCATAACAAGCCAATTTTATTTGCATTGTTTGTGAATCAGTATTGTGAAAAAATCTCATGAAAATTTGCATTGTATCCTGTTTGCTTAGGTTACAGTCACGCAGTAATGAGGTATACATATTGCACAACATGTGCAGAAATGTGTGTTAGTGCGTGAGAACATATTCAAAATACACTAAGCATTATATAAAATGTTAGCATATCCAAAATGAAGTGCTTTAATAGATGTAGAACTGGCCATAAGCTGTTTGGTGCTGTGGTTTAAAGCGAGTGATGATGATTATCATTCTGAATACTTATCTTTTCGTTCTCTGGTTGCTTAGAGTTCCTGAAAACATTTATTTCTTATTTTGTTTGAATATATGATATTCAGATATACTGCCTTTTTTCATTGAATTCCAGCTTTATGTTATATTTGCTCATTTCATTTTACTACTAATAAAACAGAAACATTTTACTGAATCTCGCCATTTTTCCACATTTGAGATATCAGATGTGTGCCTCTTCACACACACACACACACACACACACACACACACACACACACACACACACACACACACGTACATTTACACTTTATTTTTGTAAGTGCCAAACAGAAACGAACTTTATTTTGCTGTTGGTGTTAACATGCTTTTGGACCACTCTGAATTCTTCAAAATTTGACTACTCAATTTCAAAATAAGCATTGCACTTCCATGATTGAGTTTCTGCAAGAAATTAAAAGTCTGCTGTTAAATTTTGTTACCAGTAGGAATTATTACTATTATGAAGTTGTTCTGATGAATACTTTCTTTCAGATTCTTTTTATGCCTTTATCATACTTTTTCTGCTTTCTCCCTAGGGATATAATGTTTATAGATCTTTGTTGAACAGTTAATTACCAAGAAAAAACCAAATTCAGAGATGCCATAAGCGTGCCAATCACTGTTATTAAGAACTTCTGGTTTAGACTTTGCTACATGTGTAGGACAAAAACAGTTGCATTTACTTGACCTTTTACAAAGGTAAAATGAAACCAGAGCAATATTGTAGCATTTTAGCTTGCACAAGAAGACTGTGTGTGTGTGTGTGTGTGTGTGTGTGTGTGTGTGTGTGTGTGTGTGGCGAGAGAATTGTATCTCTGTACTGGTTTTGTGTGCACATGTGCATGTTTCAGTATGAGCATGTGTAAATAGTGGAAGTGCACTGTTTCTAATTTTCAGTGTGGTATTGTCTATTGCTGAAATATTCACATCATTCTAACTGTTTTCTGTCCATTGTTAAATTTATGCAGACTGATTCTTAAATAGACTATACATTATATCATCAGGCCACATTATTATCATAATGTTTTATTTAGGTGACTTTAGATTTGTGTTATTACAGTAATAGTATTAAGGTGTTTAAAAAAGAAATGTATTACATCAGCCACTCAAGACTCCTCTGAACATTCATTTTTGTATAAAGTGTTTGTTGCATATTAACAATGGGGTGTTTGTTTATTATTATTATTATTATTATTATTACTATTATTATAATGTTATTGTCGATGTCTGCTGGTCATAAGTTTTTTATTTGCACATTGGTTATGGAAAAATCATTGTTTTATTTAAATCTTTAGACTTTATTTTAATCGTGTACTTCATTGAGAAACAAGTGAGAATTATTAGAATAAAAATCCAACATTGCTCAGGGCAAATTTGATTAAAAAAAGAAAAGCTTTTTGTGATCAATATGTAAAAGAGTTATTAAATAATACAGATTCTTTCCATAATGAAAACGCTTTACAGTCACCTATAGCATGGAAACAAGTGTTTTCTCCTAATGTTGCTTTCTTAGTGATTACCATGTATAATAATTTTGTGACATTTGTTTATAAAATAAAATCTTTTAATAACATGTATTAAAAGTTTATTGAGACTGGGTAAGTTAGTTAAACATACTGCAATCAATACATCACTTATGTCTGTGTGTATTTCCTGCAGCAATCAGTGTCCAGATTCTTGTATTGGTCATATAAAATTTTTGTTTTTTGTAATTCAACTCAATTCATTTTTTGAAAGAAACTTTTGTGAAATTATTGCAGGCTGATTTCACAAGGAACAGGCTATATTCTCTATTGGCAGTGTCTTGCTATAACAGGCAGTACTCTGTTCCCTACTGGACTGTCGTAGAACGTATAACTACATTTTAGTTTGAAGCTCATGAAAATGACAGGTTGATAACCTGTTTTGATTGTGTAGTCTCCTTTTACTAAAAATTCTTTTCACTTTCTCTATTTATTTTCTACGAGCGATTGTGGATCAGTTGGAACAAAAATACTCACATCACACATGTATTTTAGGGAATTAATGATGTGGACTGAATATTCTGTCAAGTTTACGCCAATGTATTATCAGAAAAACGCTTTAGGTTAACTCACTTTATTTATGGTTATTTTATAACCAGTTTACAGTTAAATTGGTAAATGGCTTGTGAAAAGGATGCAGTAATAACCACAGTTGTTAAAATTGTGAACTTGACACTGGAACAGTTTGTTGAGATAGTAATGCTATCTTGAATTTTAATGCCATTAGAGGCATAACAAATTCCATTATTTTTTGTTGTAGTTGCCACATTTTTCTGTGTATCCATTTTGATGTGGAGATTTTTGTATTCCCTTCTAGTCAGAAAGGAGTAAATAATTTAATTTGGCACAATCATTGTACTTCCATCCTAAATAACATATCTTTTCAGATTGCTATACTCAACACGCAGTGAAATGGTGGCCACTGGTGTTGTGAAACGATGTTGATGTTTTCTAAAAGATACCCATAACCAATAATTTGTTAAAATCATTATTCAAAATGAAAACAAATCACTGTTCATTCTTATGAACTACAAAAACAAAATTTCACCTGTAGTGTATTTGGGAGCTTTGTATTAAATACATTACTTTGGAAAACTCTTACATGTAAAGACTTGTTGTTTCATCTGAGCATTATTTTTGGCTGTTTGGTGTATAGCTTCTTTTTCCAGATTACAGTATTTGCTTTTTTTTAGTGTAATTTTGGAAAAGAAACATAGTGTTGATTCAGTTTTATTTGTTTCTTTTTTGCCATATAAGTACTAAATGTATATATGATAGTATTTGAGTGAACAATGTCATGAATCAAAGTAGCACTAGTGATCACAGGATCATGCAAAAAATGATAAAATAGAGTGAAATGGAAGTTGTCTTACATGTCTCGTTCATGAAGATTAAGAACTCAGGGACCAGAATTGGTATGCCAAAAAGTTAACATTATTTTAACTTTTTTTTCACATGTATTAGTTATTTAAAAGTGTTCTAACGAGACACAATGTACTTTATTTGCATATTACAAAATGTCACATGGACCTGATTGCCCAGATTAAATTACCTTGAAAGTATTTATACCAGTCCATTGAATGTACTATGACCAGTTGCATTGAAATAAAGGCTGTCTGCAATGTAATGAGGGCATGCTCATATGTAACTTTATTACTAACATATCACCTGCCAATTTGCAAAGTATTACACAGAGTCACAGGATGCATGAATATTCTCAATCATTTTTACAGCCCATGTGAATGAATTCAGCAACTTATCATTCCTTTTTTATTTCTTCTATTGTTTATCATCAAAGTCCATTGTTTAACAGAATTTAAAATGCAAAGAAATGAGAACATTGAGAGGTGGTATTCAGCCTATTAGTTAATCTTTGTTTAGTCACAGTTCTTATTCTTGAAGAGGAAGCATTTTAATTCTGTTAATTTCTGAAACGACCTCTGTATACCACTCTGTGGCCGACATCATTGTTGGAAATATCATTAGGCAAGATTAGAATATGGCATTGTACAAGAAGGAACAGAGGCCCCCCTGCGTTCCATAGGAACTATTTACCATCCCACACAACTGCAATGACTGTGTATCAACTTTGTTACACCGAGACAAGTTTTATAAAACTCTATCAATCCAGTAATATTAGACAAGTGGTTGATTACAGACCATGGATTTTGCTGGAAGAGCTCCTGTGCCGCTTCATGGAAAATTTAGTTATTTGCCTGTTCTGTGGAACATCTCAGTATATAGAATGCCTCGGTTTACAATTACAGTACATCCTCTCAACAGAAAAATGGCAACATGCTGACCATTTACATGTTATTACTGGGTTCAGTGTCTTTACCTTTAACAAAGGGGGGGGGGGGGGGGGGCTACTGTTACACATTGAGAAATTATTCTGTGAAGTCAAAGGAGTTGTCAGGAGATATGATTTCCATTTGTACTTAATTTTCTTGTCCTTCAAATTCCTTACATCACTGACAAGTGACCAGAAATGTTATAAACCAAGGAAGAAATAAATGAAGATGTGTGGCCAGTCGCCCTACATTTACTGTGCATTGCACAAGAACCCATTTGCAGTCCACTGATGCTGAGTCCCAGTGTATGTATGTGGTTTAAATCTGAAAAAAGAGTTGTACAGTATTCCACCATGACAAATAATCCCTTAGGAATAAGGCCAGTCTCATTTCTTTTTGGTTGCTTGTATTTTGGTATCTTAATGTAACACAAGCACAAAAGTGTAAGTTTGGATCTCTCTGTCTCTCAAAAACCTATTTCTATACTTCAAAATTTGTTTAAAAATGAGAAATGCCATGTAATTTTAATAATGAATGTGATTTTGTTCTTAGTCGTGTGAAGATGAGAAATATGAACTATTCAGTAGCTGCAATACGCCCTCCCCCCCTCCCTCTTAAAAAAAAACCTAGAGAACAAACACCAGGTCTTCAATGTATATTTCACACCACAGATCAGAAATGAAATCCTCAGTGCCAAATGTGTGTGTGACAAATCAGAAACTTGTGTTTTATTTACTCTCAATTCTGTTGCCGTTGAGTACACATGAAGAAGAGGAGAAATTGTACATCTGACAAACTGCCTATTGGCTTCTGTCTCGGGTTCTTCGGCCGACGTTCATCTAATGATTTTTCTACGTTTCGCCAGCACGGTCTGCAGCCACGAGCTCGTCTCCAGTTCACCACCGGCAATGGAGGGTGAAGCTTTGACAATGCCAGCCACTCGTGCTGGCGAAACGTCAGGAAAATCATTAGATGAACGTCGGCCGAAGAACCCGAGACAGAAGCCAATAGGCAGTTTGTCAACAAGTGGCCACGAAAGCCTTAACAATTTTGTAATTGTACACCTGTTCTAATTCCACACAGGAGCTACCTCCATCTGGTGTTAGCTCCAAACCATTGGACTAATTTATTACGATTTTTTCCCACTTTTAAAACATTCACTTCCACCATGAAGGAAACAACTATTTTATTTATTTATTTATTGTTCCATGGGACCAAATTAAGGAGAAGTATCCATGGTCATGAAACGAGTCAATACATGAAATTATAACACGATATTAGAAACAGATAAAATGAAATACAAAAAAACATATTCAGGTGACAAGTTGTAAGTTTAAATAAAGAAAATCAACAATGTAACACTGGAATTTGCTTAATTTTTTAGCTCTTCCAGGAGCTCCTCGACAGAATAGGAGTAGTGAGCCATGAGGAAACTCTTCAGTTTCGACTTCAAAGTGTTTGTGCTACTGCTAAGATTTTTGAGTTCTTGTGGAAGCTTATTGAAAATTGATGCAGCAGAATACTGCACTCCTTTCTGCACAAGAGTCAAGGAAGTGCATTCCACACTCAGATTGGATTTCTGCCTAGTATTAACTGAGTGAAAGCTAACTCTTGGGAATAGGCTAATATTGTTAACAACAAACGACATTAAAGAAAACATATACTGTGAGGGCATTGTCAGAATTCCCAGACTATTGAATAGGGGTCGACAAGAGGTTCTCGAACTTGTACCACATATAGCTCGAACAGCCCGTTTTTGAGCCAAAAATACCCTTTTTGAATCAGAAGAATTACCCCAAAACATAATACCATATGACATAAGCATATGAAAATATGCGAAGTAGACTACTTTTCGTGTTGAAGTGTCACTTATTTCAGATACTGTTCTAATGGTAAATAAAGCAGCATTTAGTTTCTGAACAAGATCCTGAACATGGGCTTTCCACAACAGCTTACTATCTATCTGAACGCCTAGGAACTTGAACTGTTCCATCTCGCTTATAATATGCCCATTCTGTCTGATCAAAATATCGGTTCTTGTTAAATTGTGAGTTAGAAACTGTAAAAACTGAGTCTTACTGTGATTTAGCATCAAATTATTTTCCACAAGCCACGAACTTATTTCATGAACTACATTATTTGATACTGTTTCAATATTACACACAAGATCCTTCACTACCAAGCTGGTGTCATCAGCAAACAGAAATATTTTTGAATCACCTGCAATACTAGAAGGCATATCATTTATATAAACGAGAAACAGCAGTGGCCCCAGCACTGACCCTTGGGGAACGCCACACTTAACAGTGCCCCATTGGGACTGAACATCACTATCACTCTCAATATTGTGGAGAATTACCTTCTGCTTTCTGTTCTTAAAGTAAGAGGTGAACCAATTGTAAGCTACTCCCCTTACTCCATAATGGTCCAACTTCTGCAGTAATATTTTGTGGTCAACACAGTCAAAAGCCTTCGTTTAATCAAAGAAAACACCTAGCGTTCGCAACCTTTTATTTAATCCGTCCAAAACCTCACAGAGAAAAGAGAATATAGCATTTTCAGTTGTTAAACCATTTCTAAAACCAAATTATGTGAATTTAAATGCTCCAGTAACCTTGTATATACAACCTTCTTGATAACTTTAGCAAACACCAATGGCATAGAAATAGGTCTAAAATTGTCAACATTATCAATGTCTCCCTTTTTATAAAGTGGCTTCACTACCGAGTACTTTAATCGGTCAGGAAACTGACCACTCCTAAAGGAAAAGTTACAGATATGGCTAAGTACTGGGCTAACATACATAGAACAATACTTCAGTATTCTGCTAGATACCCCATCATATCCATGAGAATTCTTGGTCTTTAGTGATTTAATTATTAACTCAATCTCCCTCTTGTCAGTATCATGGAGGAGCATTTCAGGTAACAGTCTCGGAACACTTTTTTTCTAACGGTGCTATATGATTCCCTGTTGGAACTAGGTTTCTATTTAGTTCACCTGCTATATTCAGAAAGTCATTATTAAATACTGTACATATATGCGACTTATCAGTAACACGGACGTTCCCACTACACACTGATTCTATATCCTCGACCTGTCTCTGCAGACCAGCCTCTTCCTTTATGACTGACCATATGGTTTTAATTTTATCCTGAGACTTAGCTATTCTATCTGCATACCACATACTTTTTGCCTTCCTAATAACATTTTTAAGCACCTTACAATACTGTTTGTAATGGGCTGGTGCATTTAGATTTTGACTGTTTCTAACGTTTTGATATAATTGCTACTTTGTTCTACAAGATATTCTTATCCCTCTAGTCAGCCACCCAGGCTGCCTGTTTGTGCTAGTACCCTGTTTTGAACGTTCTAATGGAAAGCAACTTTCAAAGAGCACGAGAAAAGTCTTGAGGAAAGCATTATATTTATCGTCTACTGTATCAGCGCTATAAACATCTTGCCACTCTTGTTCCTTGATAAGGTTTACAAAGGTCTCTACAGCAACTGGATCAGTTTTCCTAAACAGCTGATGACTATATTTAACATGTGTTGCAGCACAAAAATCTTTTAGAGTTAAAATTTGTGCATCATGATCTGAAAGGCCATTCACCTTTTTGCTAACAGAATGCCCTTCTAGTAATGAGAAATGAACAAAAATGTTGTCAATGGTTGTTCTACTGTTCCCTTGCACTCTCGTTGGAAAGAATACGGTTTGCATAAGATTATTTGAATTAAGGTGGTCTACTAGCAGCCTCTTCCTTGCGCAATCACTTATACAATTAATATTGAAGTCACCACATATAACTAACTTTTTGTATTTCCTATAAAGTGAACCAAGAACCTCCTCTAGCTTTAGCAAAAATGTTGTGAAATCGGAGTCTGGGGATCTATAAATAACAACAGTTAGAAGTTTAGCTCCATTAAATTTAACCACACCTGCACAACATTCAAACACCTTTTCAGTGCAGTACTTTGAAACATCAATTGACTCAAATGGGATGCTGTTTTTCACATACATGGCTACTCCCCCACACCACAAAGAGATCCTCGAAAAGCTGCCAGCCAACCTGTATCCTGGTAAAGGTAGCCTCTGAATTATCTCCTTATTTAAGAAGTGTTCAGATATACCAATAATTTCAGAGTCAACATCTATAAGCAGTTCACTAACTTTTATCTCTAATACCTTGTATATTTTGATGAAATATACTAATTCCCTCATTAATTGGATACCTAAGCTTTGTCAAAAGTGGTTCCTTTGTTAGAGAGACTTCCTGTAAGCAGGAATACCTATCAGCTGACTTCAATCTAAAAAAGGTGCAGCTCTAACACCCACTACTGCAGGAATTTTCCCATGAGTGATCCCACCAACCCCACCTATGCTGTCACCTAAAAGCTTTGCCAACCTCCCCTTCCCATACCTGTTGAGGTGCAGGCCGTGTCTAGCGAAACCCGTCCTGCTGATAGACTCCACCGACACCACTGAAATGTGACCCATGCTTTCTGTCATCAGCGCACCCCCAAGTCTAATGTTATTACACCTGACAGCTGTATTAAGATGAGGCCGATCATGACGCTGAAACAGTCCCACGAAATGCACATTCGTGTTGCCAGTCTGAGTGGCTATCTTTTCCAGGTCACCATCTATGTCATACTCCCCATCCCTATCAATACTATTACCAGCCCCACCCACAATCACTACCTGATCCTCTTTAGTAAAATCCCTACATAACCCCCCTACGTTACCAGTAACCTGAGCCAACCCTGCATTAGGCTTCACAATGCTGGTGACCTGGTACTCACTCCCCAGCACTTCCTGCAACTGCTGGCCTACACCTCTGCCATGAGAACTGCCTAACAGCAGAACCTCCTTCTTCCTCTTCGACTTTGCAGCTGTTCTAGGCACAGTAACTACTGAGATCTGCTGCATACTTCCTACATCTACAGCTACTAGAGATTCCTCTCCACTAGACTCTGACAGTTGGTCATATCTATTGTAAACACCAATAGTAAAACTATCTGAAAATCTTCTTCTCCTAGCAGATCTCTTGCTCCCATTCCCCAACCCCCTTCTCCCTCCTCATCCTATCTAGCTCCTGCTCTGCGTTTTTCAACTGCACCTGAAGGGCACAGATCTTACTCTCCTGCTCCTCTATCAACTTACTCTTGATACATAACCTGCAGTTCCAGGAGAGGATCTCACCAGAATGCCCACTGGCTTCCCCACTGCATTCCCCCAGTGAAAATACTTCGAACAAGTCTCACACCACAATCCACTACTCACGAACCTACGGCAAAGCCCACACTTCTCACTCATGGTAAAATTTTACTTTTTCTAAGTTCCGCTACTACAATAAGAAGATGTTAAAAACTGACTACAATAATCACAAACTTACTCTACAAGGGAAGTAACTACTATTATTAACAGTATTAATAAACAACAAATATGAATATAACAAAAGACTAATACAGAAAGAGAATCAAATGTCTAATGACATAGTAAGAAGCTGAAAACAGTTCCCAAAAGGTTCTTCTGAAACTATTTCACCAGAAAACACAAAAAACACCGGTTGAAGACTACTAAAGTTCCTAAATAAACCACTATACACAAACAATGAATTAGTACTTAGCTTTCGATGCGCTGCTACAGCTGCAACTGCTCAGTGCGGAATGTAAACACAGTAAGAGGTTACGTTGCTGGATACGAAACACAAATATCAGGTCACAACACAAGAAAGGCAGAGGTGAATGAAGAAACCACTAATAAGTCACTTATATAGTAAACATTATCACAAAAACTGTTAAAATATCTATCTGAAACCTAAAAATATATAAAAACTTAGAGAACGATCTCACACGCAGTCACTCGCTTTATGATCAATAAATCTGTCTGTATGGTACAAAATGTACTAAAGAGTGTATTCATGTGGATACTAATTTTTTGAAACAATATTTTTGTTTTTTGATATGAGTATATTAATGTACAATTTGTACAGAAACCAGAAGGGAGTGATAACAGTTAAGGGGCACGAAAATGAAGCAATGGTTGGGGAGGGATGAGACGGGGTTTGTAGTCTATCCCCAATGTTATTCAATCTGTACATTGAACAAGCAGTAAAGGAAACCAAAGAAAAATCCAGGAGGAAGAAATAAAAACCTTGAGGTTTGCCAATGACACTGTAATTCTGTCAGAGATAGCAAAGGACTTGGAAGAACAGATGAACGAAATGGACAGTGTCTTGAAAGGAGGAGTTAAAATGAACATCAATAAAAGCAAAACAAGTATAATGAAATATAGTTTAATTTAATCAGGTGATGCTGTAGGAATTAGATTAAGAAATGAGACACTTAAAGTAATAGACGAGTTTTGCTATGTGTACAGCAAAGTAACTGAGGATTCGAAGAACAGGCCTTAGGTACTGCCAGCAGGTACTGGTTACGATACGTGGATGACACATTTGTGCTGTGGAGACATGGTAGGGAGGAACTAAGCCGGTTCCACGAACATCTAAACAGCATAAACTCGAGAATTCAGTTTACAATGGAGGAGGAGGTAGACGGCAAATTACATTTCCTCGATGTGCTTGTTTTTAGAAACGAAAATGGTAGTTTGGGCCACTCAGTATACCGCAAACCCACGTACACTGACCGTTATTTGCAATGGGATTGGAACCACCATCCACAACAGAAGCGGGATGTTATCAAGACGTTAGCGGACAAAGCTAGAAATATTTGTGAACCTGAGTTACTCGATGCCGAGATGGAGCATCTCCACAATGCACTAATGAAGAACGGATATTCGTCCGCCGAAATAAAACGTGCGTTGAGGCAGCCACGCAGAAATCATACTGACGTACAGGCTACTGCAAAATCTAAGGTTTTCCTGCCATTTGTTAAAAATGTAACGGAAAGAATAGGGAGGATCTTGACAAAGCGGAATATTACCGTAATTTACAAGCCCACCAGGAAGATACAGGAATGCCTTAAGCCTGCCAAGGACGCTCGCAAACCTATGGAAAAAGCTGGAGTGTATAGGATCCCATGCAGCTGTGGTGATGTTTATGTGGGTAAAACTAAAAGAACTGTTTCTAAACGTTTGGAAGAGCACAAGGGAAATTGTAGAAGAGGAGAAACGGAACGATCAGCTGTTGCCGAGCATGCTTTCCAGCCAGGGAACCACAATATTCGTTTCGAGGAGACGCAAGTACTAGCGGCCACAAGCGGATACTACGTAAGGCTCTACAGGGAGGCAATCGAAATCGCTAAACACCCAAATAATTTCAACCGAAAGGAGGAGGGCGTGAAATTAAACGGTATATGAATGCCGGTGTTAAAGAAGATGTGTACCACCCGTCCACTACTGGGTGATGGCAACGGCGATCGACGGCGACGGACAGCGGCCAATTGCACTGACGTTTTCAAAACACGTGATGTCACACACGAAATTTAGCGGCAGTCAGTAGCGAGCCTGTGGGTGTGTTGGACCTTCCATCGACCTACGGACCCCCTTGAAGATGTCTCCCGCAGTCGGAGACGAAACGTTGGGAATTGAGACAAAACTCATCAACCGACCACGGCATAACAGCCCGGATAATTATAATGGACATCAAAATTGTTTTCTTTGAAAATGTCTCTAGAATAACAGTTAAAACTTGTACTTTTTCACAGTAGGATGCACAATATTCAACAGCTGAACTGATATTTGTGAAAAATTCCTGGCAAGAGGTGCAAGAGTGCGTTGGTTCATTTTCTTCTGAAGATGGAATTTCTGCTTTGAAGAGTGTGGTCAGTTTTGTTGTTGTGTTTTCATCCACAGCTTTAGTAATTTCTCTGCACCTTCTTGACGCATAGAACTTATGACTCGACTTCACTGACCACAGTTTCTTAACAGCTCTAACACCTACCTCTGTAGTTGGCTGATTCAGGGTATTTAATTCTTCCTCTATTGATGCAAAATCTGCACTGTGTGAGGCTTCATCTTGTTCAGATACGATCATTGTTTTTATTCTGTCAAAACATTTATAACACAAAAAGTCGTCACTGGAAAATCTTCTCTTTGAAACAGTCTTCAAATGAGAACACTTATTCCCAACCTGAACAAAGCCTGTTTTTTTTTTACCCTCATATATCACTCTTTTACGAATATGCAAATAGTCAGCACACTTCACTCTCCTTTGACCCCAGTCAGAATACATTTCAAACAGTCCTTTTCACAAAACACACTGCAACTGTGTCAACTGGCAAATTACTCACAAAAACGCAGAACTTACTGGATTGTCTTAGATTTCTTAGAAGCCTCTTCAGTAAACAAATTAGCACTGGACTACTTCAAAACAGAAACCTGCAATGAACAACCACGACAAAGCAACTGAAAAGAAACTACACTCCTGGAAATGGAAAAAAGAACACATTGACACCGGTGTGTCAGACCCACCATACTTGCTCCGGACACTGCGAGAGGGCTGTACAAGCAATGATCACACGCACGGCACAGCGGACACACCAGGAACTGTGGTGTTGGCCGTCGAATGGCGCTAGCTGCGCAGCATTTGTGCACCGCCGCCGTCAGTGTCAGCCAGTTTGCCGTGGCATACGGAGCTCCATCGCAGTCTTTAACACTGGTAGCATGCCGCGACAGCGTGGACGTGAACCGTATGTGCAGTTGACGGACTTTGAGCGAGGGCGTATAGTGGGCATGCGGGAGGCCGGGTGGACGTACCGTCGAATTGCTCAACACGTGGAGCGTGAGGTCTCCACAGTACGTCGATGTTGTCGCCAGTGGTCGGCGGAAGGTGCACGTGCCCGTCGACCTGGGACCGGACCGCAGCAACGCACGGATGCACGCCAAGACCGTAGGATCCTACGCAGTGCCGTAGGGGACCGCACCGCCACTTCCCAGCAAATTAGGGACACTGTTGCTCCTGGGGTATCGGCGAGGACCATTCGCAACCGTCTCCATGAAGCTGGGCTACGGTCCCGCACACAGTTAGGCCGTCTTCCGCTCACGCCCCAACATCGTGCAGCCCGCCTCCAGTGGTGTCGCGACAGGCGTGAATGGAGGGACGAATGGAGACGTGTCGTCTTCAGCGATGAGAGTCGCTTCTGCCTTGGTGCCAATGATGGTCGTATGCGTGTTTGGCGCCGTGCAGGTGAGCGCCACAATCAGGACTGCATACGACCGAGGCACACAGGGCCAACACCCGGCATCATGGTGTGGGGAGCGATCTCCTACACTGGCCGTACACCACTGGTGATCGTCGAGGGGACACTGAATAGTGCACGGTACATCCAAACCGTCATCGAACCCATCGTTCTACCATTCCTAGACCGGCAAGGGAACTTGCTGTTCCAACAGGACAATGCACGTCCGCATGAATCCCGTGCCACCCAACGTGCTCTAGAAGGTGTAAGTCAACTACCCTGGCCAGCAAGATGTCCGGATCTGTCCCCCCATTGAGCATGTTTGGGACTGGATGAAGCGTCGTCTCACGCGGTCTGCACGTCCAGCACGAACGCTGGTCCAACTGAGGCGCCAGGTGGAAATGGCATGGCAAGCCGTTCCACAGGACTACATCCAGCATCTCTACAATCGTCTCCATGGGAGAATAGCAGCCTGCATTGCTGCGAAAGGTGGATATACACTGTACTAGTGCCGACATTGTGCATGCTCTGTTGCCTGTGTCTATGTGCCTGTGGTTCTGTCAGTGTGATCATGTGATGTATCTGACCCCAGGAATGTGTCAGTAAAGTTTCCCCTTCTTGGGACAATGAATTCACGGTGTTCTTATTTCAATTTCCAGGAGTGTATAACAAAGTGCAACAAAAATCTGCAACAAAGAAAGTGAAAAGAAATAACTGCAACAAAGAAAGTGATAAGAAATAACTGAAACAAAGAAAGTGATAAGAAATTACTGCAACAAAGACAACAGAAATAAACATTGAAACAAAGAAATTAATTACAAACAACTTCAATAAAGACATACATTACCCTTGAAAGTTTAAAAAAATTTAAATAAAACCTGTCCAACTTAAAAGTGATAGCTCTCCTTTGCAAAGAATATAGCATTACGTGGTTGTAATCAAGAGATAAACAATAACTTTTCTGGATTAAAAAAAAAGTTTTTTTCTGTAAATTATAAAAAAAATTCAAAAGGAGACAGTGAAATTACTTTGATAGATATTTCCAAACGGAGGATACCATTGTAATCATAAAGTAATTGTCTTTCAAATAACAAAATATCTAGATACAGAATTTTAAAAAAATTCCAAAATTTGCATCTTGAAAATGGTGTTCTTAGTGTCATATTTGGAGATCTGTATCTCGGGGCAGGAATTTTTTTGGAGAAAACCAAAAATTACGTGTGATTCTTCAGTTTCTCCCTGCGTATTTGTTGCTCGAACAGTCCACAGGTATACTGCCGGTTCATAGTGTCCAATGGGCGGGGGGAGGGGAATTAAATCAGCCGCCCGCCCTCAGGAGCTCAGTTCATCAGCGCACCTGATGATGGCGACATGTCTGATTGCCGAAATATTGTGCCCGTTGGACACTATGAACCGGCAGTATACCTGTGGACTGTTCGAGAAAAATTTCGTGCTTCTTACTTACATATGTTTAATTCAATAACATAAGATACCATGAAGGTAACCCCCCCTGCATTAAGTGACCTCAGGATTATGCCCAAGAAATCGAGTGGTCAATAGGCGCTCAGTCCGCCCCCAGTGGCTGAGTGGTCAGGCGGGGGAATGCCACGCCAAGGGGCCCAGGCTCGATTCCCAGCTGGGGCATGAGATTTTCTCCGCTCAATGATTGGGTGTTGTGTTGTCCTCATCACCATTTCATCCCCATCTCCGACGCGCAAGTTGCCCAATGTGGTGTCAAATGCAATAGGTACTTGCCCTTGGCAGCCAAACTTCCCCAAATGGGGGACTCCTGGCCCACAATGCCGTACGCTCATTTCCATTTCAATAGGCACACAAAACAGAAAACATTGCTAAGCTTTTCTTATTCAGAGCTAAGTAAAACCAAACACACACCTGGTTGATTAACTTGTACAGCACTGTAGCTCAGCTGCACTATTCGTTCCGTAGACTCATTGTGAGGAAATCATGGAGGATATAGAACCTATCAGAAAAACAAAATACATGTTTATGAAAGAACTAACATGCTAAGATTTCTTCAACAAAGCCTCAATCAAATGCTCATTAACATTGGGGAATAAGTTAAAAATCTTATAAATATTTCCATTTAAAAAAACATATTTTTACAGATTTAAGTGTATAAAATAATTGCTAGGCTATCGAGTGTTACCGAAAGAGAACATTAACATTGCTTGTTTACAAGAATCTTTTACTTGTTAAAGGAACCAGACACAACCAGTTATTATGTTGCAGCAAGTGAATATTCGATGGAAGAATTGTAGAAAGTAAATCAGATGAATGCAATGGAATACGGCAGTTGTAATGGAACAGGAAATACACTCCTGGAAATGGAAAAAAGAACACATTGACACCGGTGTGTCAGACCCACCATACTTGCTCCGGACACTGCGAGAGGGCTGTACAAGCAATGATCACACGCACGGCACAGCGGACACACCAGGAACCGCGGTGTTGGCCGTCGAATGGCGCTAGCTGCGCAGCATTTGTGCACCGCTGCCGTCAGTGTCAGCCAGTTTGCCGTGGCATACGGAGCTCCATCGCAGTCTTTAACACTGGTAGTGTGCCGCGACAGCGTGGACGTGAACCGTATGTGCAGTTGACGGACTTTGAGCGAGGGCGTATAGTGGGCATGCGGGAGGCCGGGTGGACGTACCGCCGAATTGCTCAACACGTGGGGCGTGAGGTCTCCACAGTACATCGATGTTGTCGCCAGTGGTCGGCGGAAGGTGCACGTGCCCGTCGACCTGGGACCGGACCGCAGCGACGCACGGATGCACGCCAAGACCGTAGGATCCTACGCAGTGCCGTAGGGGATCACACCGCCACTTCCCAGCAAATTAGGGACACTGTTGCTCCTGGGGTATCGGCGAGGACCATTCGCAACCGTCTCCATAAAGCTGGGCTACGGTCCCGCACACAGTTAGGCCGTCTTCCGCTCACGCCCCAACATCGTGCAGCCCGCCTCCAGTGGTGTCGCGACAGGCGTGAATGGAGGGACGAATGGATACGTGTCGTCTTCAGCGATGAGAGTCGCTTCTGCCTTGGTGCCAATGATGGTTGTATGCGTGTTTGGCGCCGTGCAGGTGAGCGCCACAATCAGGACTGCATACGACTGAGGCACACAGGGCCAACACCCGGCATCATGGTGTGGGGAGCGATCTCCTACACTGGCCGTACACCACTGGTGATCGTCGAGGGGACACTGAAGAGTGCACGGTACATCCAAACCATCATCGAACCCATCGTTCTACCATTCCTAGACCGGCAAGGGAACTTGCTGTTCCAACAGGACAATGCACGTCCGCATGTATCCCGTGCCACCCAACGTGCTCTTGAAGGTGTAAGTCAACTACCCTGGCCAGCAAGATCTCCGGATCTGTCCCCCATTGAGCATATTTGGGACTGGATGAAGCGTCGTCTCACGCGGTCTGCACGTCCAGCACGAACGCTGGTCCAACTGAGGCGCCAGGTGGAAATGGCATGGCAAGCCGTTCCACAGGACTACATCCAGCATCTCTACGATCGTCTCCATGGGAGAATAGCAGCCTGCATTGCTGCGAAAGGTGGATATACACTGTACTAGTGCCGACATTGTGCATGCTCTGTTGCCTGTGTCTATGTGCCTGTGGTTCTGTCAGTGTGATCATGTGATGTATCTGACCCCAGGAATGTGTCAATAAAGTTTCCCCTTCCTGGGACAATGAATTCACGGTGTTCTTATTTCAATTTCCAGGAGTGTATAATTGTGATACACAATGAAGTATGAAAGAATTTAATTATCATCTACTGCTATTTTGTGGTGCAAGAACTAAAGGAGCTGAGAATATCCAAAGTATGTTTCTGTCTCTGCATGGAGTGCCTGTCGATGTCAGATAATCACCTACTACCTTGAACACAAAGAATCATTAATTGCTGTATTGAACTGTGATTTCATTATAAGGGACAGTCAAAAATTTTTCGTTTGAAGGCCATAGTGTCCAGAATCGGTATGATGTCAATCAAGCAATATCGCCATGGGGTCATTCCATGCCAAACTGAGCCTGAGGCATATTTCTTGAAAAAATTCCAAATTTAACAATGTTATAGTTTTTCAAATCAACAAAAGTAGAATTTTACTGTCCTGAAAAAATTATAAAAATTACATAATTAGCTGAGGAAATTTAGTTAAACAAAATTGGTGATTCTACAGAGAGGATGGAAAACAAAAGGTTTGCTTTTTGTGTTGGCAGCTGTTTAAATTTGGGTTGCAGCGATTGTTGATGTTTTAATTCTTAAATTTCAAGAGCAGGATCTTATCTTTCTGACAAACTTCAGTTTTTAAAGAAAGGTAAGTTATTGAGTATGCAGCTAATTCACAAAAGTTACTATGTATTTAGTGTCCCACCCGTGACAAAAAACATGAAAAAGTTTACCTTCTAACCTAGCAATTATAATAATTCTATATATTTTAGGTTAGGATTAAGAAAAACAAATAAAAACATCCAATGAACCATAAGGCACCTTCTAAGTTGTAAATGATCATTTACAAATATGTTAAAAGAAATTGTGTCCCACCCGTGACAGTTTTTTGGATGTTACTCAAATCTAAACAATTTAACACTTCTTGTTATTGTTAAGTTAAATTGGTTCATATAACAAGTGCTTTGATGGTTTACACTAAATAAAAACTTACTATTTATTCAGAAAATGGGGAAAACAACATCAGCAGAGCATATGAGAAAACTTCGAGAAAAACTGAAGAAAGATACCAGCAAGTACAATGTCCATAAAGAAAAAGAAAGAGAGCGGAATAAAAGAAGAAGGGAAAATATGTAGATGAAGGTATCCTTCAGTGAAAAATCTTTATTGGAATATTGAAAGAAGGAAGCTGAAAGAAAAAGGAAGTACAGACTTAAACTAAAATCCGTATTAATTGAAGATCAGTCCAAGACCTGTATTTCCCAGTTTGGATCATATAAATGTCCTCAGTCCCTTGGCAAAGCTGTTTCTCGGGTAAAGAAGGTGCTTCCTTCAAGCCCCTCAAAAAATCAGCAGTAATAAAAAAGCTTGTAAGTGAAAGCTTACCTAAAAAGGTAGTAAAGCAGATTTTTCCGGTAGCGAAGAAAACGTCTTGTAAACTTACAGGTGATAATCCGCTCAAAATACAAAAATTTTTCACAAATGATGAAATCAGCAGGCAGACACCTGGTATAAAGGATGTAAAGTCTATTGTAGACCATGAAACTGGGAAAAGAGTTAGCTTGCAGAAACGTCACATGAATATGACAGTTAAGGAAGCATTTTTTCTTTTTAAGTAAGACAATCCAGATATTGATGTAAAGATTTTGAAATTCTACAAGTTGCGGCCTAAAAATGTTGTTCTAACATCTCAAATGCCTCACTATGTATGCGTGTGCTTATATCATGCTAACTTCATCATTGAAGCCATTCACAAAAAAAAAAAAAAAAAAAAAAAAAAAAAAAAAAAAAAAAAAAAAATAGCTAGTTTCCCTGCTACTCATACTCACCTTATGAATCTTGTTTGCTGTGATGTAGAAAGTGAAATATGCATGAGAAGTCAATGCAAGAAATGCATCATGAATTTTCACACATTAATAGATGGAAAGTTTGATTTGCGTGACATAATATCTTGTAGAAAATGGACCGAACATGAGTGTCATCCTAAACAGACTACTACCAGTGGAACACTTTGTGAAGCTCTCTCTGAACTTCAGTCTCAACTAAAAACATTCAAGGAGCACTTCTTTGTCAAAAGGATGCAATCTAGAGCTTTCAAGACTGTGAAAGCATCAGTTAGTGATGATGAAGTGATATTGGAAATAGATTTTGCAGAAAACTATGTAGGACTGGCACTAGATGAGATACAAAGTGCCCACTGGAGTCATACACGGATTACAGTGGTCACTATTTGTGTTTGGATGAAAACAGGGCTACAGTCATTTGCAATTGTGAGCGATGAACTGTGCCATGACAAGTATTCAGTTTATGCATGTTTGAAGATTATAATAAGTTAGCTGAAACAAGAGCTTCCCAATTTGACCTCGATACGAATTTTTTCTGATGGTTGCGCAGGTCAATTGAAGAACAAATTCACCATTTCTAACCTCTGCTACATGATGCAAGACTTTGGAGTGTCTGGAGAATGGTTTTTCTTTGCAACATCACATGGGAAAGGTGCAGTGGATGGCACTGGAGCTGTAACAAAAAGGGCTGTTTGGAATAAAGTTAAGCAAAGAAAAGGCATCATAAGCGATGCACAGGAATTTTTAGACTGTGCCAAATCATCTGTTTCTGGAATAAACTTTCTTCTTCGGACAAAAGATCATATTGATGAAATCAGAGACCTTCTGGATGGACACTGGAAAGCTGTTAAAAAAATAAAAGATATTCGCAGCAAGCATTACTTCAACAGTTACAATACTTGTAACCTAGTATGTGGTAGAACTTTCCTAAAATCAGATTTAGAGAAAGTAGAGGTTTTTCCACTTTCAGCCAACATATATTCACTAATCTACACAGATTCTGAGATGAGCGATGAGAAATCATATCCTGATGTCCTGCTGACACCCAATTCCCAAGAAGTTACAGGTTCGGGACCAGCTGTGGAACAAATCATGCCAGGAACATTTGTTTTAGTTGAGTTCCAAACTGCAAGAAAGAAATAGATATGCTGCAATTGCACAGAGAAGTGTAGAAGACAATGGTGAAATACAGATTATGTGTATGCGATCTGTTGGGGACTCAGCAAAGGTATTCAAAGCTGACGAGCAGAATGTATCCCACATAGAGTTTAAACAAGTTCTTGCTATTCTCCCGAATCCAAATGTCAAACATGTTAGGGACACCTTATATTATGAGTTTCCCGGCAATTTAGACATTTTTGAAAGTGGATGAGATGTCAAGTGTATATTTTTTCGAAGTGGTACATTCTTCAAGTGAAATAATTAAGTACTCAGAACTTTAAACTAATACTATACCAAAATTTATATTATTTATAGGCAACAAAAATGTTCTACAAAGTTATTAAAACTTAAAGTGCCCTCTAGATATATGTTACCTACTGATTCATAGCTAACTGACATAATAAAAACAGATTGTACTTCACGTGAGTCCCACCCCATGACAATTCCTTGTCCCACCCGTGACAGTCTTTGATTGCAATTATTGTAAGTAAGTATTCCTAATCTAATATTTGTTGATATTATGTCATGTAGAGAATTGTTTTATTAATGTGAATTCAATATTTTCAAAAGAAAATAAGTGCACAAATCACAGATTTCTTCTAAAATGTTGGTGGTTATTCAGTGCTATGTCTATTTGCTGTCCCACCCGTGACAAAGTTTTAAAGATGAATAATAGCTCAATTTGTAAACTTCTGACATTCAGATTTAAAGGGAAGGTAAAACAATTATTTGTATGGCAACCAGTCAATCTTTACTTTATTTCTATTTATACTTTATGTCATATCAGCATCTGACTGTTGAAAAACGTAGTGCAACTGTCCCACCCGTAACAATGGAATCTCCCCATGAGCATTGAGGCAATCATTCCAATGACACATGAGGTTGAAGATATCCATTCTGTGAAACACCATATCCTGCTGCTTGAAGAAGCCTGTAACTACCTACTGCACTTCCTTGTCCAAAAGGAATCTCAATCCTTCAAGGCCTATTTTAAGAGAGCGGAGGTGTGATATTTGCAGGGGGAGAGATCAGGGCTATAGACCAGATGCTTGAGTGTCCCCCACATGAGTTTGTTTTACTACATATTTGCAATATGGGGCATGCGTAATCATGAAGCAGCAGCACAGAACTTGGTGTGCAATTCCACAATGGTGGTTTTCGATAGATATGCTGCCACATACACATTCTTCATTCTCTGCTGGATGTCTACCAGAGTTTGTCTTTGGCAGCCAAGAAAGGAATAATAGCATGTCGGCCCTGTTTGGATGTATTTGCTAAAAACCTCACCACAATTCACATTTTCGTGTACGAGCCATGTCCCAAACACATTCTAATTAAGATGGTGATCATTCTCTTAGGCTTAAAAAAATCATTGAAACTTGTAGCTATCTATTGAGTGATTGTATAACTATTGAACAATTGTATCTAGAGACTTTGAAAAATGTATGTAGAGAAACCAGATGAAGCATGTTATTCTCAGGTATGATGCAAAAGAAAAGGGTAATTCAACAGGTTAAGGAGAATACACTGCAGCAAAATGTAGTCTTCATGGGACAAGAAATTTCCTGTACTCAAATTCATTCATGCCACACATCTCATCAAGATAGAGAACATTTAGTGATTTGAGATGAGTCGAAATACACATTAACAGAAGAGGCAAGTCATAGAAACTTAATCTGTAGATTGTATTAACAGTAAACACTGTAGTACTTAATACTGGTGACAGATAAATTTAATCAAGTAAATTAGAAAGAAAACTGAAACTTGGAAAAAAACTGCTGATGTCTCATTTATAGTGAGTACCTGCTGTTTATCACCCTTTGGTAACTTAATGTCTTCTTCATTAGAGTGGTGTTTTTCAAACACAGAAGTGACCTGCATCTTCAAATGATGGGGCCTGATTGAATTACATTAATACTTGTCATGCACATTTAGAAGAAACTTTGCCACCTGCCATCTAGATAATAGAAAATTTCAATTCTTACATTACATATTCATATACACTTAGAAGGGGGTGGCTAATGGTTATTTTTATTTTGTTTTTGAATGTGCCAGAATTCCAAATTTCCTAGGTGAGAGCTTGTTGAGTAGCTTTGCTTCTGAGTATGTAACTCCATTCTAAACTCTTGAAAAGAAGGAAAATGTACATGAATATTAATTGGTGCAATGTATTGTGCTTGTGAAGATCACAATGCAGCTGAAACAGATTTTTAATGTCAACATCCAAAACCATTTAAGGATTGTATATGTGAATTCTATGGTTCTCGGTGTGTGTGATAGGAATGTTCGTAAATCAAGTTTTCCATTTACTATTAAAAAAAAGAAAAAACTACACACACACAAATCCTCACTTCCATGCTGACATTACTTCTCCACATAGTCAAGAATGGTGCTGCCTGGTGCTTCAGCCAGTTACTGACAGCATTCTTGAGCTCATCGTTGGTCATGATGTACTGAGTAGCCAGACTTGCCTTCATCTTAGGGAAGAGATGAAGGTTGCCTGACTCTGTGGATGACGTTGAAAAATCTCCCAGGTGAAAAGTCTAGAGTTTTTCCTTCATTCAGTTTTTGTGCCGAGCCGTACATTATCATGAAGGAGAATGATTCCTTCAGTTATTATCTCGACTATTGTTTTGGTTTAACATTCAAAGTTTCTCTAAGAGTCTCACAATAAAAATGGGATCACACGGTATTCTCATGCACTACGGTCATGAAGTCCGTTGTCAAAATTCCATTGCAATCCCAAAGAACTTAATTGTTATTTTGTGATTTCTACTGTCTGGGACTGTTACTTAGTTTGAGAGTTCACATATTGCACCAATTTCTCATCTCCAGGCATGAGTCTGCTAAAAATACTTTCTCCTCTTCATGGTAGTGTTGAAAGAATGTCAAAGCTGAACAATTTCTTTCAGTGAACATCAGTTAGATATTTTGGTACCCACTGTGCACAAAACTAATGGTAACCTAACCTCTCTGTGACAGTGTTAATGGTTGTTGTACTTGAAATCTGAAGCACATCCCCAGAAAATTTGAACCAATGACACACACACAATTTTATCAACATGTTGCACGAGATCGTCAGTCACATCTGAATGTCATTATTGCCACTTTCATCACGCACATCTCTCCAGCAAGATTTGAATTTGTTGCATCACTCCTTCA